>NW_027120883.1:0-11484 GCF_030686945.1 Centruroides vittatus
TATATCTATATTCTATACGGGATGAGAATATGCTGTATGCTTGATTAAATGGGGTTTTTGTCAATCATGAATTTCCACGCAGTTGGCAAATTCGTTGCATCTTTATAGTTCAAACATCTACCTATTGTCCCTGATCTGTATATTTCAAATTTTTCCATGGTTAATGCTAACGATGGTGGCGTACTTGTTTGATAACTTTGGCTTCATTCCAATTAATTACTGATCCCTCCGTTTGTGCCATTCTTGATAAGGTGGTAGTACAGTGTCCTTTACTGATGTCATACATGTGTTCTTTTAGTCTTTTGTTTAAGCCTCTGTTAGTGACTCCTATGTATTCTTTATTCAGGCCCAGTTGATCATTATCGTAAGGTATTTTATAGACCCCAGAGCATTCATCCGCTTTTGTGCTATCTTTATCGTTCCTGAGGGCACTGTAGATGGTGGGTGCCCGCTTATAAACCAGCTTTGCATTCTTATATTTGGCTATTTCCTTCATTATGGTGGACAATCCTTCTCTGTACGTGAATTTAGTTATTTCTCTGTTTGAATTCCCTTTCGGTTTCTTTTTATTAGGTGTTATGTATTATTTTAGTAGGTTTTCGACTATTGACTTTTTGAATCCTAGGGTTGTCGCAATGTTTCTAATTTTATTCAACTCTATTATTCTGTCATAAACGTTAGAGCAATAGGCAAATGCTCTTCTAATAATGGCCCTAAATACCGATAGTTTGTAAGTGGGCGGATCGTTTGACGTGGAGGGAATGTATAGTGCAGTGGTTTCTAACCTGTGGAGCGCGCCCCCCTCGGGGGCCGCGAGACTGTTGCAAGGAGGGTATGCAGCTGTTTCAAAAATATCATTTTCGAATACAAACCAAAAAAGTCGAATCGGTGTCAAAAAAATGAATGAGCAAAATAGGTATACGTAATCCACAATCCTCGCCGCGAATTTTTCGGATACAAATGCTAAAACATTCATCCATACTCTTGCTGGAACGAAAACATCTCGCTTTCGTGTTTGGAGCCGAGCATCGGCGGGGCGAGGAAACAAAAGACAAGCACTCGGAACATCCCGCGTATTCTCGTGCTTACTCGCGACCAAACTTTAGTAAACAGAAGCATCTGTTTTTTTTTCTGTTGTCTGTGAACGGAATTAGTTCGTTAGTAGTGATCCTGCATGTGCAGCATGTATGTTTTATGTTTACCTAAATAAACTTTAAATTAACAGTAGTGCTTGCGATAACCACGTTGATATATAGAATGAAACACTTCGCTTTAGTAACTTCTAAATTAATATTGAGGTAAATTTCATAACTGTTATAATAGTACATTATTTTTAGTACATTTAAAATTATTATTTCTTATAATAAATAATTACTTTTTTATGTATATTTTTACATAATATTGTATATTATTTTGTAGCCCATTAAATAAATTATAATATCAGTTGAGTATAGAAATTAGATTGTTAGAAAAATTAAGGGGCGCAACAATTTTTTTAAGGGGGGCGCAGGTACAGTCTTGAGCAATGAAGTTGTCGCCAGATAGATCGATCGCGCAGCTCAGGAAGTTGATCACGTAATACGCCAGGACGTCCTACCTGTTAGCAAAGGCATTTCAGGTGGACTGGTCCGATTTGCGCCGTAATAGGGGTGAGGAAATCGAGCTGGAGGGACTAATTGTGCAGTCAAGCGTGATGCAGGTTGACAACACTAATCGCTCATCGCTTGCCTAATGCTGGGTTCGAAGCATCGGTCGTTTGTTTTTTTTAATTGTAAATTTCCGCCACTGATCATCAGAAATATAATTTTATCTGTTATTTTCATACTTTTCTTTCTTTATAACGTTTTATTTGCGTTTATTTTTTGTAATTAGAGACGATATAGCTTTAAAATAAACAGATCAGGTCTCACTTGCCAATAGACTATTTCAACTTTCACCGATTGTCGTCGGTTCCTTTGTAATCGGAGAAAAAGAGATCGGATGTCAATGTCCAGTGTTAAGTGTTTATTGCTTTTGCCGTAATCTGAGTAGAGCGGGAGAGGTCACTTAATAAACCGCCAAGTGTTTTATTACCCTTTAAACAACTCCTCCCCACTTGTTATTCTTAGTAATCTGAGAAGGGTAGATCGTGGGTCAAGGTCAGTAAAAGTTTATTACTTTAGCAACAGGGTGTCATATGAGCTGCCACCCACTCCCCACCCTTAATGACAACAACGCGGTAAGTGCTTTATTACTGTGTAAACAAAAACCTCTTTCTCTATCAGAAATGGGTCAGTTGTCAAGGCTACTGTTTGATTGTATTGAACAGAATGCTGTCCTTGATATTTACGAATCATTTTGTAAAAACTGTTTACTTTGAATTCCTTTCTTGTAATTTATTTCCCGCCTCGGTTATAAAATTGCTTTTTATCATGTTTTAAATCTGCGCGTTTTATAATACGCTTGTATAAAGTAACGAATTAAAATTGAAATGCACATTTCGTTGTTTCATAAAATATTTATTGATTTTGATCAGAGTTCAAGTTTGCAAAAATGTTTCCATATCTCTACATCTTCGTTATTACATATATATGAATAAAATATATTGTCATTTTATAAACAGATCTTATTGAATTCAATTTGTTTTATTTTCTTGTATTTATATTCGTATTGTATTCGAATTCGCCATTTTATAATTTGTAAATATGCACGTATCACATTATATTTCATTCGTTTAATTCTATACTACTTATGTAAAAACTATTTTTATATCATTTAATTTCCTTTTATATGTTTTTAATTAGTTTTTTAAGCTAATGCGACCTAATCTACGAATGGCAGCTTCCCCGCATCACATAGAATTCTACGGGAAAGCCATCACTGCAGGCGTAAAGTTGCCTCTGTAAAGTTGTTTATCCGAGAAACATGCCGTTCAGGAATCATTTTCGACATTTTAAAAGAATATAAATATACACACTGTTTTATATTTTTAATGAATATTTATTTCAATAATCAAAAGCTATACATTCTTCTGGGCATAATTTCGAAAGAAGCCTTCTAATGAATCAGGTTAAACTATTGTAAACAACCTGATGGTGTTTTAAAATATAATAAATATAAATATTTTACATGGCATAATTAAACGCGACACATTGCATTATCGCCATGTAATTCAGATGCAATGTATCGTCGAGAGCGATACATTGCATCTGAATTTGATTTCCCTTCCCCTTTTTGCAATCTCGCCACTTTATTGCTTACTGATTAAGTTTTGCAAGTTCAAAGACAAAACACGACGTATATTGGTTCGTTATTATCCAATAAAACATTCGAAAATTTCCTTGAATATGATTTGTTAAAAGGTGTAAGCCACACCTTGTTCTACTTGCTTGATTGGGCATCCTCTTGATTGTTCTCACCTTGACATTAATGTGCATTTCTGGCAGATTGGTCGCTTACATATCTTTGTTGTCTCTGATTCGCAAATCTGATATAGTTTGGTAACGATTCACGGCCAATAGCTGTATGCAGGGTGTGACCAACAAGAATGCCCAATCAAGCAAGTAGAACAAGGTGTGGCTTACACCTTTTAACAAATCATATTCAAGGAAATTTTCGAATGTTTTATTGGATAATAACGAACCAATATACGTCGTGTTTTGTCTTTGAACTTGCAAAACTTAATCAGTAAGCAATAAAGTGGCGAGATTGCAAAAAGGGGAAGGGAAATCAAATTCAGATGCAATGTATCGCTCTCGACGATACATTGCATCTGAATTACATGGCGATAATGCAATGTGTCGCGTTTAATTATGCCATGTAAAATATTTATATTTATTATATTTTAAAACACCATCAGGTTGTTTACAATAGTTTAACCTGATTCATTAGAAGGCTTCTTTCGAAATTATGCCCAGAAGAATGTATAGCTTTTGATTATTGAAATAAATATTCATTAAAAATATAAAACAGTGTGTATATTTATATTCTTTTAAAATGTCGAAAATGATTCCTGAACGGCATGTTTCTCGGATAAACAACTTTACAGAGGCAACTTTACGCCTGCAGTGATGGCTTTCCCGTAGAATTCTATGTGATGCGGGGAAGCTGCCATTCGTAGATTAGGTCGCATTAGCTTAAAAAACTAATTAAAAACATATAAAAGGAAATTAAATGATATAAAAATAGTTTTTACATAAGTAGTATAGAATTAAACGAATGAAATATAATGTGATACGTGCATATTTACAAATTATAAAATGGCGAATTCGAATACAATACGAATATAAATACAAGAAAATAAAACAAATTGAATTCAATAAGATCTGTTTATAAAATGACAATATATTTTATTCATATATATGTAATAACGAAGATGTAGAGATATGGAAACATTTTTGCAAACTTGAACTCTGATCAAAATCAATAAATATTTTATGAAACAACGAAATGTGCATTTCAATTTTAATTCGTTACTTTATACAAGCGTATTATAAAACGCGCAGATTTAAAACATGATAAAAAGCAATTTTATAACCGAGGCGGGAAATAAATTACAAGAAAGGAATTCAAAGTAAACAGTTTTTACAAAATGATTCGTAAATATCAAGGACAGCATTCTGTTCAATACAATCAAACAGTAGCCTTGACAACTGACCCATTTCTGATAGAGAAAGAGGTTTTTGTTTACACAGTAATAAAGCACTTACCGCGTTGTTGTCATTAAGGGTGGGGAGTGGGTGGCAGCTCATATGACACCCTGTTGCTAAAGTAATAAACTTTTACTGACCTTGACCCACGATCTACCCTTCTCAGATTACTAAGAATAACAAGTGGGGAGGAGTTGTTTAAAGGGTAATAAAACACTTGGCGGTTTATTAAGTGACCTCTCCCGCTCTACTCAGATTACGGCAAAAGCAATAAACACTTAACACTGGACATTGACATCCGATCTCTTTTTCTCCGATTACAAAGGAACCGACGACAATCGGTGAAAGTTGAAATAGTCTATTGGCAAGTGAGACCTGATCTGTTTATTTTAAAGCTATATCGTCTCTAATTACAAAAAATAAACGCAAATAAAACGTTATAAAGAAAGAAAAGTATGAAAATAACAGATAAAATTATATTTCTGATGATCAGTGGCGGAAATTTACAATTAAAAAAAACAAACGACCGATGCTTCGAACCCAGCATTAGGCAAGCGATGAGCGATTAGTGTTGTCAACCTGCATCACGCTTGACTGCACAATTAGTCCCTCCAGCTCGATTTCCTCACCCCTATTACGGCGCAAATCGGACCAGTCCACCTGAAATGCCTTTGCTAACAGGTAGGACGTCCTGGCGTATTACGTGATCAACTTCCTGAGCTGCGCGATCGATCTATCTGGCGACAACTTCATTGCTCAAGACTGTACCTGCGCCCCCCTTAAAAAAATTGTTGCGCCCCTTAATTTTTCTAACAATCTAATTTCATAAATACTCAACTGATATTATAATTTATTTAATGGGCTACAAAATAATATACAATATTATGTAAAAATATACATAAAAAAGTAATTATTTATTATAAGAAATAATAATTTTAAATGTACTAAAAATAATGTACTATTATAACAGTTATGAAATTTACCTCAATATTAATTTAGAAGTTACTAAAGCGAAGTGTTTCATTCTATATATCAACGTGGTTATCGCAAGCACTACTGTTAATTTAAAGTTTATTTAGGTAAACATAAAACATACATGCTGCACATGCAGGATCACTACTAACGAACTAATTCCGTTCACAGACAACAGAAAAAAAAACAGATGCTTCTGTTTACTAAAGTTTGGTCGCGAGTAAGCACGAGAATACGCGGGATGTTCCGAGTGCTTGTCTTTTGTTTCCTCGCCCCGCCGATGCTCGGCTCCAAACACGAAAGCGAGATGTTTTCGTTCCAGCAAGAGTATGGATGAATGTTTTAGCATTTGTATCCGAAAAATTCGCGGCGAGGATTGTGGATTACGTATACCTATTTTGCTCATTCATTTTTTTGACACCGATTCGACTTTTTTGGTTTGTATTCGAAAATGATATTTTTGAAACAGCTGCATACCCTCCTTGCAACAGTCTCGCGGCCCCCGAGGGGGGCGCGCTCCACAGGTTAGAAACCACTGCACTATACATTCCCTCCACGTCAAACGATCCGCCCACTTACAAACTATCGGTATTTAGGGCCATTATTAGAAGAGCATTTGCCTATTGCTCTAACGTTTATGACAGAATAATAGAGTTGAATAAAATTAGAAACATTGCGACAACCCTAGGATTCAAAAAGTCAATAGTCGAAAACCTACTAAAATAATACATAACACCTAATAAAAAGAAACCGAAAGGGAATTCAAACAGAGAAATAACTAAATTCACGTACAGAGAAGGATTGTCCACCATAATGAAGGAAATAGCCAAATATAAGAATGCAAAGCTGGTTTATAAGCGGGCACCCACCATCTACAGTGCCCTCAGGAACGATAAAGATAGCACAAAAGCGGATGAATGCTCTGGGGTCTATAAAATACCTTACGATAATGATCAACTGGGCCTGAATAAAGAATACATAGGAGTCACTAACAGAGGCTTAAACAAAAGACTAAAAGAACACATGTATGACATCAGTAAAGGACACTGTACTACCACCTTATCAAGAATGGCACAAACGGAGGGATCAGTAATTAATTGGAATGAAGCCAAAGTTATCAAACAAGTACGCCACCATCGTTAGCATTAACCATGGAAAAATTTGAAATATACAGATCAGGGACAATAGGTAGATGTTTGAACTATAAAGATGCAACGAATTTGCCAACTGCGTGGAAATTCATGATTGACAAAAACCCCATTTAATCAAGCATACAGCATATTCTCATCCCGTATAGAATATAGATATATATTATGTCAGCATACATCCCTTAACTTATTATTTAGCGGATCAATACGTTTATTTAATTAATTTTATGAATGTTTTTATTATTATTTTATATTTTACATAGAATGTTCCAACGGTTTTTTTAAAATTTGAAATATCTTGCGCATATACATTCGATCCTGCACGAGATAACATTCCAAAAGTAAAAATTGCTTGAAGATGACCTGTGGAACAGGTGGAAAACGTTTGCATTATTAAATTAATAATTTCTCAGAGGTATAAGGTGTCTGAGTAGTAAAAGTTTATATTTCTTAAACTTACTGTTTGTAGTGTATGGAATCGCCCAGGCGAGCGATTCCCGCTCTGTTTGTAACCCAACGGAAACTTTCGTGATTCAAAATCTTAGTCGTTACGGAAGAACCGTTAAAACAGACCCGTTGGGAAAGCCGTTGTGGTTTGAATCGACGATCGACGATCGACGGACGATTGGCTGTCGGAGAATGGCCGTTGGCCGGACTTTATGAAGTTATCGAAGCTGATTGGCGGAGAATTCGAACGCCGGCTTCTATATAAGTAGTAGTTTTCGGCGGGAAAAGGTTGGATCGGTTCTATCGAAGTTTTAGCTATCTCTCTCTTTGGGACTTGCTGAAACCTGGTGTAAATGGACTCCCGTTGGACTATCACGAACTTTTCCTGACTCAGAGGTGTTGCGAGTACTAAGTCTGTTAACGAAGGTCGTAAGGTGTCCTTCCGACGAACTGGTACGGAATATAGTCGGTTGTAACTTAGATTAGTGTATTGTGGATACCTAGTTGTAAACGTTATTTTGCATTTATTTTGTATGTTTGTCTCGTCAATATAAACGTTGTGTTTTGTCAATCCGACAGGTGTTATTTTGAACATTACTCTGTTTATACATGGTACTGCTTTGTCGTTTCTTTTATAGATTAAACATTATGTGTATGGCCTACATATATAAACGTTTTAATCTGATTTAATTTGTGATAATGAATGAATATTTGAATACGTATTTCACAGTAACACGGATATTTTACAATGTTACATTTGTTTTTTTCATAAACTTATTTATAGTTAATGCAGCATTATGATATTAAGTTACAAAAAATTAAAAGGTAAATTATAAAATGATTATTTTTAGATAATAATAAGACAGTGAGTGGAGAAATGATCGACACAAAGGAAATTTCGAGAATTATAATCGAATTTAATAAAAGTAGAAAAGTTGATAATGAATCTTCAAGCGAACTTGAATCGATGAGAGAAGATGACGATGATAGAGTAAGATAATATTTTTTAAGTTTCCTTACTTTACACTTATAAACCCATTCTCGTTCATTGCTAAACTTTCGATAGTATTTTGGTATTTTAAATGATTGGCCTTAGATGGTTTATATTTAAATTTTGAAAAAATTAATTTGAAAATATTTAAATATCACTTTGAAAATGGCCAATTTAACGAAAAGTCTAATCGAGAAATTTAATTCTTCGAAAATTTATTGTTACCGCGGAATGATGGCATTCGATGAGGAATAACACATAATTCCAAGTTATCGGCCAGCACAAAATATGTTTTAAATGGTTTTCTAGAGTACGAGTTTAAATATTTGTTGTATTTTTCGCGAAATTTGATTGGTCGGCAGATTACTGTTTGATATTCGGCTGTGAATGGAACAGTTTGTCAGAACTGACATTAGAAACTTAAAATATATTTGCAATTGGTGTTTATTTCACCAATGAAATTGTGCCATTTCGTACCATCCGAGTATCGCTATAAACGTAATAATGATAGAATAAAATAATTATTTTTTATACGGCTATTATATCATAGTATTTGATTTATATAATTACGTAAGGATTTAACACACCGAGTGACCAATTTAACATATTATAAAGATTCTTAATTTTCCTACTGTACACAATTTAAAGAATTTTTTAAATGTGTCAGACAGGTCATTCGGTGTGATAAACTTTTACATAATATAACCTTTGTAATTATAAATCAAATACTATGATATAATACAAGAGTCAGAAGTACGAAATAATGTAATGATCTTCATGTTTGTTGTTGTAATTTACTGGTATACCAATATATTTATACTTTTTGCAGAAAACGACGAAATGTTCTGGTTGTTTTGCATATGTATTCGGCAAACTTCAGTCCATATTTTCGTTTTGCAAAAAAAGAACTTAAAAGGCCAATGGTCCAAAAGATACGTAAAAGATTACGTTAACTGTAATTATAACATGACTCTTATTAAATAAAAGTAAATAGGTGTGCGATTTGGCATGCTTATGTTAATTATCGAAAACAAAAATAAACATTCACATAAAATTCAATCTACTTTAACACCACGTCATTCTACTACTAAACAATTTATTGAGAATATAATGTTTGACGTCATATCACTAACACGAACAGAAAATAGCTCAGTTATAAACGTGAAAAATAAAATAAAAAATAAAAACAGGCCTTTGATACCAATTTAATCATTTTGTATTAATTGGTCTTACAATCCAGCTTCATTGTGAATCACAATTGATTCCGTCGTTTTTGGATTCGGATCAACTTGTGAAAAACAGCTACGTCTACAAGAATGTTTTTTATCTTACTATCACTCTACTTTCATTGTGTATGAAGTTCCTGTGACACAGAACACACTGCTGTTACTCCTAAAGTGCAGACAAGATAATAAAAACAGTTAATGCGAAAATAGAATATTTTAGTTTTCACTTCTAACTGGCTTTACTCTTTTAATTACATAAACACTTGATGTTATAACCATAACTGGTTTTTTGGTGATGCCGCATCTTAGTCATCTTAGTTTGTTTACTGTATTTACTCTGCGTTTGTTTGTTCTTAGTTATTTGCCTGACTTTTACGTTTTCTTTTTTAATTGAATTAATAATAATAAATAATTTAATACTTTCTGGACGAAAGTATAATATAATGCGCGTTAAGAAAAATTTAGAGTAGTGGTTTAGAAATACTAAGAAATTTGTAAAGAATTTGCTAAAATCACCACAAAAGTTTGATTTGTGTACAATTTTACACAAATTCCGTGTTTTAATTTATGATCTCTGCTAACTTTTGTTCTGCTTTAGCCCAAAATTCAGACGACGGTTTCTTCTATTGCCCGACTTGTCTGTTTCTGTATATATTTACACGTCTGTGCGTCTATACATAGAAGTTTCTAAACAGAAAGTTTTGAGTTTTGCATAAAAGAGAGCTTCGTAAAATATGTTTTAAAAAGAAACTCACATCATCACATTTTATACACTACGAAATCCTATGAAATTAAGGAGCACACATTTAGTGAATAAGTTGGTTAACTAATCTAAATTATGTGTGTGTTTTGGTGTTCTCTAATACAGAATCCTGTAAGACTAGTCTTGCGACACTGCGAAACAAACAGCATAAATGCATGTAAAGAAAGGTTATTTACTAACTTCATGTGATATGAATATGAGTTGACAGTAATATAATTGGATAGATTATAAATCACACTTAGCAGTGTTGCTTAATTGCTCATAGTCAATGTCGCTTTACATTTTCGGTATCCTTCAGCTTGAACAGTTATGGGGCCTTTCTTAAACTAGCAACGAAAGGTAACAGTTCAAGCTGCGGAATAACGAAAATGTACTTTGTGGACATCCGGGATTAGTAACTTTAAGCATAAGCTTCGTTAATTTCATAGTAGATACGCCACTGTTAATATAATTCCGTTTCAATCGTACACATTTGTATTTTAAAAGAATATAAAGATGTTAATTTTAAAAATTATTGAGATATTTAAATATTTTAGATGAATATCTTAATTATTTTTATTTTATTTTTACAGATTACAGACGAAGTTTAGAAGTTTTCGTCTCTTGTACATAGTTATTTTGTTTACAATTAGTTTCTATTTCATTCTTTATTCGTATTTGTCCATTTTGAATTTTATTTTTCTTTACTTCTTACATATTTATTCTTGTGAATACACAAGACAAAAAAATTATAAAAGTTAAAAACTACAAAAAAATTGTATAAAATAGAAAATTAAAAAAAAGTTTAAAATCTAAAACTTAAAAAACAAGTTTATTTTTTATTTGTTTTTATCTTCTGCTTGTATTGGAAGCAAAGGTCTTGTCGCACAAGATATATACGTGCGAAGAATTTGCAAAGGAAATATATTCGATTTCTAATTCCTTCGTGAAAGTAAGGGAAATCATAAAAGCAATCGAACAAAGCTATTTCTAAATTTTGTTTCTTTGAACATCGATTTTAGGAATTTTCTTAACTATAAGTCTTTGCAATTTTGTGCCTTTTGTCAATACAGATAGATTTCAAGCAAGTTTCTTATGATCTATTTGCAGTTTTTCATTTATGTTATTTGTTGATGTTTGCATTAGTGCATGGAGAGTAACGGAAGCTGCTGTTAATTTTTTTTCAATGATTTATAGAAAATCTGTATTTTGCGACGAAAGAGATATCGAAGTATATGCGTTAAGACTTTCGTCGAAATGCTTAGAACAATTTTTTTTTTTTGTTTTCTGGTTGCAACGTTTTTAACATAAATCGAGCACTAGTTTTGAC
>NW_027120885.1:0-10712 GCF_030686945.1 Centruroides vittatus
GTCAGTCCATTCCCACAAGTCAGTCTGACCGCTCGACCGCCGTAACTTTCTTTCTCTCCCATCGGCTGGCCTTTACACTGGTGTCAGTAAAGTGGGATCTTTCGGCCCAAGTCACGCTGGTGGGGAAAGGTAGCAGTACCGTCCGCCAGAATCCCGAGGAAGCCGACACAAAATTTTCGGGGTGAGAGAGAAACGTGGGTCAGAACATGGCTACTGAGACAGGTGTTCCATCTGCCCCACATCGCAAACGCGGGATAGTAGGCGGAGGCTCTAATCGTGCGGCGTTTGGTGGGATGATCCCAACCTTTTCCGGGGAAAGCGGGCGCAATTCTCCGACTTTTTTTGATAAGACGTTGGAGAGAGGTAGCCAGCTTAGCGGGATGGACCCGCGAGACAGAAATTAGGTATCGCGAAATGCAAGCTAGCGGGCGTAGCCAGAAGATTTTGCATGGAGGGACATGCAGATGAAAAGCGTTATTGCGTAGCGACGAGTTTGCGACGATTAATGGTGCAGAGGTTTGACCAAGAACCGTATTTTCGATTCGCAGTGCAAAAATTGTCACAGCTTGCGTCCAGAGACGGGAAGAAAAGGTGCAAGAATTTGCGGTTAGGTTGCAAACTCTCGCCAGCGCGACGACCATCCAACACGCGGGAACGACAGAGCAGGAGCGCGCCACCATAAGACAATGTCTGCAGCGGGAGCTAGATGAAAAGCTTCGCGTCCAATTTTTGTACGGACTAAACGAGAAGCATAAAAGAAATGTTATGGCACAAGACCCTCCCACATTCGCAGAAGCATTAAGGATAGCGATTAGGGAGGAAACGATCGAACAGCTAACGGGGAAAAATAGGAATTTGGTTGCGGGCGTAGAGGAAACGCAGGACGATCACGCACTAGAAAGGGAGAACAAAAACGTAACCCAAGAACCCGCGCTGGATGCGAAAATCGAGCAAATTTCGAGGCAACTCGAAGATTTAGGAAAAAAATTTGAGAAGCGCATTTCAAAAGAACCAATAAATAATCCTCGTAAGGAGGCGTACACGCAATTTAGGCAAACACCCCAATCCGCTACTACACCCAATTTTGGAAGGGGAAAAGCGCAGAATTATTCGAGCGGGCAACGCCAACCACGGCCTCCGAACTTTTCTAGACCCCCGGGTGGGCGATCATTTAGGCCCTCTCCCGCGAATTTCTATCCAAGGCCGTTGTGGCAATACCGCGGACCGAACCCTTTTCCACTAACGGGACAAGTAGACCGGGAAAAACCCTTGCCTTTTGTCCATTCATATCAGGTATGGCCGGAATTTAACCAGTGCGATCAGTCGGTGTCTAGGAAACAAACCCCGATAGCACCCTTTCCAAACCCAGTGTATTTACAATATACGGGTCGTGCTCCTTTTTATCAGGCCCATTATAGGCAGTTTGGGCAAAATGAAGGGCAAAATTGGGAACAAACGCCTTATTTTCCGGCGCGGTACGATCAGGATTGGCCGGAAGGGAGTTACGCGACGCCGCGAACACCGTTTGGGGCGACCGCCAGCAAATGCCTAGCCTTGCCAAGTTCAGAAGGAAGCGGCGAACAAGCCGATTATCAGAGGGAAGGAAGGCGAGATAGTTCAAAAGGGAATCGCGGCGATAGGGTTATCACGGTTAAAGTTAGAGATCAACCACGCGACTGGGAACGTTTACAGGAGGAAGCGCGCAATACAATCCCATTAGCGGGAGTCGGGAGATCAAAGAGTGAGGATTCTCCGCTGGAATTACCGCCGTGTACCTTGGTCTGCGAAATAGAAAGTAAAAGAACGCGACTAACGATAGATACGGGCGCAGCCGTTACATTAGTATCTAAAACTCTCTTTCCTGATTTGAGCAAAGTGCAGAAAGCGGAAACGAGCGCGGTAGAGTTAATAAGCGTAACAGGGCATGAAATAGAAACAATGGGAAAATATAACATAAAATTTAAAATTGGCAACCTAGCGTTTTCGCACGACTGTTACGTGGTAGACCCTAAAATAACCGAGCCAAATGAGGGAATTTTAGGAAGGGATATAATTGAGAGATATGATATAACCATATCCATTAAAAATGCGAAGCTAATATTCCCAACGGGAGCTGAGATAACCTTTTGGGGATTAGCGAGTTTTCACAACAAAGTTAGTAATCCGCAAAGATTAGAAACAAGGGATAATAGACAGAAAGAGAAGAAGCCACATGTTAGGGTCGAGGAAAATGTGACCCGATTAGACTATGTTGGCGAAGTTAGGAACAAGTTTAATAAATGTAACAAATATAAAAGACAAAGAAAAGGTAGCCGCGTGCGGATAAGCAAACAGAGAAACAATTTAGAAACTCTAAACCAAAGTTCAGCGGTTAGAAAAAACAAAAGGGAAGATGACGCTCCGAAAGACGTCGTGTTGTTAAACGATTGCGTAATTCCTCCGCGATCGGAAGTCATTGTGGAAGGAAATGTGAGAGGAGAAGTCGTTAACCAGGTAGGAGTAGTAGAACCTTGCACCTTAGACCGAGAAGAAACGTTTATAGCAGGGATCTTAGTGAAAACACAACACCGCGGTAAAATACCGATTAGAATTATGAATGTTGCAACTCAACCTATTAAATTAAATAGAGGAAGTAAAGTAGGCACCTTTTTTAAGGCGGAGGAAGAAACAAAGGAAATGGGCGAACGAAATAATGCATTACGTCCTAAGGGAAAGGAGTTAACTAGAGCTCAAGTAGCAAATTTATTCGATTTAAGCGAAATAGGGAAGGACAAACTGACCCCTCTGCTGGACCTATTGTATAAATACAGACAGGTATTTGCGAGGGATGATTTTGACTTGGGCTATTGCAATTTTGCCGAGCATAAGATAGATACGGGCGATAGTCCTCCACTCTATCGGGCTCCATATCGCATTCCCTATGCGCAGCGAGAAGTTATGGACAAATTAATTGAAGACATGATGGAGAGTGGGGTAGTTGAACCCTCCAGCTCCCCATGGTCATCGCCAGCTTTATTAGTCAAGAAAGCTGATTCGAGCTATCGATTTGTGGTAGATTATAGGCAATTAAATAAAGTGACGAAGGTAGATCCATACCCCTTGCCATTGATTCAGGAATCATTGAGCTTATTGGGCAAGACCAAATATTATTCTACTATGGACACGTTGAGTGGCTATTGGCAACTGCCGCTGAGCCCGGATTCAAAAGAGAAAACGGGGTTCAGTACTCCATCGGGGCATTACCACTTTAATCGCCTCGCGATGGGTTTATGCAACGCAGCGGCCACATTCCAAAGGTGCGCCGATTTGATATTAAGTGGGCTGAAGAACAAAATATGCTTAGTATATATGGATGACATCCTTGTGTTTAGTCCCGACTTCCACTCTCATCTAGAGAGGTTAGAACTAGTCTTCCAAAGATTAGCCGTAGCGGGATTAAAACTTAAGCCTAGGAAATGTCACTTTTTAAAGAGACAGATAAAATTTTTGGGACATGAGGTCTCCGAAGCGGGAATCCGACCGGATTCGGGAAAAATAGAATCTGTTCGAGACTTCCCACGGCCGAGAAATGAGCGAGATGTCCGGGCATTTTTGGGATTGACTGGATACTATCGAAGACATATAGCCCAATACGCGAAAATGTCAAGGCCTCTCTCCGAGCTTTTGAAGAAAGAAACGAAATTCCAATGGCAAGAGGAACAGGAGTCAGCTTTTGAGAGATTGAAGAAAGCGTTGACCTCTGCTCCGCTTCTGCGATCGCCTGACTTTAGTCGACCCTTCATTATAGCAACAGACGCATCCAATGTAGCAATAGGCGCTGTGTTGTCGCAGGAGGACGAAAGCGGCGACCTACCAGTGGCTTACGCGAGCCGCTTGCTCAAGAAAGCCGAGCGAAACTACAGCACGACGGAGAAGGAATGTCTAGCCGTCATCTGGGCCATAAAGTATTTTAGGCCATATTTGTATGGTCGGAAGTTTAAAATTATAACCGATCACCGGCCTCTAAAATGGCTTATCAACGTGAAGGATGAGAGCTCAAGGTTGAGCAGATGGAATCTGGCTCTGCAGGAGTACCAGTTTGAAATAGTTCATCGTCCAGGAAAGGCGCACACCAATGCCGATGCATTGAGTAGGGTGCCGATTTCCTCCATTGACGAGTTACTCCCAATATTCAGCAAGGCCCAGATCAGAGAACAACAGCAAAAAGATCCCTTTTGCATAGAGATTAGACGGAAATTAACCGACCTTTCCACGTCACCAGAACAGAGTCCGAGTCCCGAGAGTAGTGAGTTCTACTTAGATACGGAACAGACGTTGTATCATAGGAAGTCTAACCCTGACAGAAATGAAATATGGGACAGATTGGTTATACCCAGGAACATGGTCGAATATGTCTTGAAGATGTTCCACGACATCCCTAGTTCAGGACACCTGGGGGCGAAGAAACTAAAGAAAAAATTGCACACTCAATTCTACTGGACCGACATGAACAAGGACATAGCTCACTATTGTCAATCATGTCAGGAATGTAGTATGCGAAAGAGACCGCAGCACGGGCATCAGGCACCCTTGCAAATTTTTCCCCGTATTACTAAGGTATTCGAGAGGACGGCTCTTGATATTCAAGGTCCCTTTCCCACTACCCATAACGGCAATAGATATCTACTGGTTTTCGTGGATCATTTCTCACGTTGGGCCGAGGCAGTGCCGTTGCCCGACGTCACAGCCAGGACAGTCGCTAAGGCGTTTGTTACGCACATAATCCTAAGACATTCGGTTCCGAAACAGCTACTAACCGATAGAGGCGCAAATTTCACCTCGAGAATGATGCGCGAGGTTTGTGAGCTTTTGCGAATAGAAAGATTGCTTACTACCGCCTACCACCCCCAATGCAATGGAATGGTAGAGCGTTTGAATAAAACGTTAGTAGATATATTGACACACTACACCGATACAGACCAACGCAACTGGGACGAGATGGTCCCGTTTGCGCTTTTCGCATACAACACCGCCGTGCATTCCAGCACGAATGAAACCCCATTCTATTTAGTATATGGGAGAGATCCGGTTTATCCGTTCGACGTGGTCACTGAACCTAGCAGACCAAGCTATGATGTTAGTGAGAACTATGCGAGCGAGCTAAGGTTGAGGTTGGCTTTGGCTCACCAATTAGCTCAAGAGCACGCGGAAAAGGCCGCGCTGGACAGGAAGGAATACCAGCAGCGCAAAAATAAACCCCATAAGTTTTTAGTTGGAGACCGAGTCTTTGTGACGGAAGTAGTAGTCCCTACTGGGTTGAAAAAGAAACTGGCACCTAGATGGCAGGGACCGTATAGGATTATAGCGGAGACTAGTCCTGTGGACTTTGTTGTCCAACATATCCAAACGGGTAAGAAGTTACACGTTCACGCAAATCGTCTGAAACCTGCTATCGCGAGAATGGAATTTGCGTCTTTATGCACCAGCGAACAAAGGTCAGAAACGATTCAAGGCGAGACTTCGGCTTCGGAACCACAAGCTTCCGAAACAGTAGACCCCTGGGATGAATTTATCCTAACGTCAATACAGCCAGATCAGACAGAGCCCGCGGCAGCGATAGAGAGTAGTCAGCCAACCACCGTGGCACAACCGACACACCGATACGCTTTGCGGAGTCAAGGACCCGCGGACGAGTATCCTTGGGTGTTGCCACGAACCCATAGGCACGGGCAAACGGTGGAACCTCTCCGCAGAAGCGAAGGAGAAGGGGGCGCGTCAACGTCACAAATTCAGGGTCGCGAGCGCCTGCCGCCGCCTACGCCTATCGGCCTATTTACGCGATGTAAATGGTGAGCTCTCCGTAGGGAAGAGGCCACCATACCAAAAACAAAAAAAAAAAAAATGTGAAAAACAATCGCCCTGGTGAACAGAATTGTCGCAAACGAATTTACATCTGTGTAAAATACTCATTGTAGATCCTGAAAGTTCAATGACGAAACGCGTTTTTCAAATTCCAAATTGTCGGAAAACCAAGAATTGTCAAAAAAAAAAAAAAAAAAATTGTCACGAACGGAACACTGATGAATTTGTCAAAGATTGAGTGGTTCATATAATCCAATTTAAAGAAAAAAAAATTTCCCCCAAAATGCATGTGCTTGATGATCACATCTGCCACAGAAAAAAATTCTGACGCACAGAAAACAACGAGGGGAGATGATGAACGATAATAGGAGGAAAACCGAAATTGTCGTCATTGCTTCATGGTTATCTACAAAAGCTCCTTTAGACAGAAACAACGAAAAATACAATTGTCTCTGACGGTGATTTGGAATTGTGATGTTCTGCATCGAAAAAAAGTCGATGACAGGACAATGTCGCCGAAATCAGAAGACGGACATAAAAGAAAAGGGGAGCTAGAGACGTAGCTGCAGAGAGATGTTTGTGACTTCCGAACATGGTTTGCACGTACGCCGGTACGAAAGCATACCGGAAGCACAAGGAACAGCTTTTGCGCTCAGCTTCTTGTTGTGACAGATGAGACAAATCGATCTAGTGAATCACGTGTGGTCCAGCGGTCAAGGTGGCAGCCTACCGCTCTGGAAGACCCGGGATCGAATCCGAACGGGTCGAATAAATCCCCAGGAATTTTTCGGAAGCTGGTCCGTTCGGATATGTCGGGCCCCGTCCCTCACCACCCGGTCGCCCCATTGTGGGCCTGGCCGAACCCATAATGGGCTTTCTAAAAGAGGCCTTCTTAGTGCCCACAGAGCGGAAAGAGTTAAAAAAAAAAAAAAAAAAAAGAAGATGAGACAAATCATCTCTTGAATCACTGTTCGTGGTCCTAAACGGCAGAATTGGACAGGAACACGAATGCAGTCGGTATTTGCCTCTTTTTGGCTTTTTAGGAGATTTAGAATCGGATTTTAAGATTTATATAAATCGCTCAATCTACAGAGAAAAACAGAAATGTTTAAAAACAAAAAAAAAAAAAAAAAAAAAATCGGGAGTTCCGGTTAGAGAAAAAAAATGCTGTTTCAATAGGAAACCGAACTTTTATTCAATGTTACGCGACACCTCCTACAACTCGATAGCCACGCGAGAGCTATCAGTTCAATGTCGGATGCCCAGTGAAGTTCAAAACGGTATCCGCTCGCGAGGCCAAAAGCCAGTGGTTAAAATGTCGCATCCGGTGGCGACATTTTAAACGAAAGGGGGGTGCCCTGTGAGGACCCGAACGGGGTTCGACTAAAAAGGGACGAAATTGGAGCTTTCCATTGTTTAATGGAAGTTTTTTTCTGTGTATTTAAAACAAAGGAAAAGAACGAATTCGAGAAACACGCGACGAGAGAGGAATCAAGTTCTGTCGCGACGATGACCTCTCCCGCGCCCTCCATCGGGTTTCGAATTGGCACCAGGTGACAATGAGAGACCAATGAAGAGGCGATTTGGGAGAGAAAGATGATAAAATCGTCGTTTCAAGGACATTCGGAGTTCTTGGTCTTCGGTGCAGGGTGCTCCGCTACTGGGTTCCGGATAAAGTTTAACAACGAAGTCTGGATCGTCGCTTCGACCTGGTCTCCGACCTCCGCTCCCGACGAGTTGCGACCAGGTACATCCCGCCGCCGAAAGCGTCACAACAAGTCGTGCAGTGTGCCCCGGGGCCGACACCACCCTCCTCACCTTCATCGGAAGTTTAAACGATCGACGGGACTATTGAACTGTTACACGGACTGATCCGCCCGTTGGATTGGTGTTACGCCGAATTAAAAGCATTTTTGTAAGCTCCATTTTTATGTTTATTAAACGGTTTTAGATGGTAACCTGTCTCAGTGATGTCAGTCCATTCCCACAAGTCAGTCTGACCGCTCGACCGCCGTAACTTTCTTTCTCTCCCATCGCTGGCCTTCAGATTGATGCTATTAAATTTCGATGATTTAAGGTCGACGGAGTGGAGAGTTAATGGGAGTCGTATGTATCGCCATTAGGGTGATCCACACATGGGCGGGGCGAGGAAAAGTGGTCACGCAAACGCATTTTCGCCGCAGCAGCTGCACACCCAACTTACATTTTGGCACATGCGTACAGTATTCAAGATGGCGAACAATTCCGACACTGCCGTTATCCACGTGTTTAAATTTTTTTTTTTTTTTGTACGGTTTGCTTTATTTAACTAGAAGATTTTGGTTGAGAGATATTTTTTTGGATCGAGAAAGATCTGGTGTACAAGATACCCTTATTCCTCGATCAAGATCTATTGATAAAGAATACTATTTCGACTAATATTCGTTTGGGTTTTCATTTGAATTAAGTTATATATCATTATTTTTGTAGAATTTGTGTTAAATTTATTATTTTTTTTTAATTCTAATTCAGTCATTTCATGTAACCGTATCGTTCTTTCTGCCATCGATTTTATTTTTTCACGTGACTACCAGGCAAACCATTATTGACTGGTAGAAACGCGTCATGACAAACATAATTACGATTTTACTCGTTAGTGGAATTTGTAAGTTTTTATAAAACTTATCCCTATCCTTTGAAAATGAAGATTTTTCGTTTTATAATATTCAAAATTATAAAATATTTCAAAAATTAAATGTGATAGCAGATGGCGCCACCAATATTTCAAATATTGCCGAGTAACTGATCGCTTGTTTATCTAACTATCGAATTTCTCTGTCGAAAGGAAGGAGAGAGTTCACAGAATAACGTAAATATAATATACCTTTAAAGTTTTCACAATTATTTTTTAAATCGGAGATATTTTTCTTCGTCTTTGATCTATTTATTTTTTTTTTCCTATATGCATTGGAGGTTTAGGAATTTTAGTGGCTACTCTTTCTTTTATTCACACGGGCAGCAAGATTTACGCTGCAGACTCCAGGGAACTGCCCTTATTTTTAAGCAGAGAACTCCTTCAATTAGAACTGTCGAAACAAGATTTCTACTCTTCCAACACGTGTGGGAAGTTGGACTGTTTAGCGCAGCTGTTCCCGAAGTGGGCTCAATGCCTTCTGTGAGTGGCTGGTAAATCTAGGGGTGCGAACATGAAGCAAGTGGTCGACAGAGGGCACTGGAGGCACAGTATTGGACAGTGACCGTAGGCAAAGATTGAGGTCACTGACTTAACTTTTTTTAAAACGGGTGTGAAGAAACATTGCGTTTAATGATTTTCAGATTTGGAGAACAATGTATGGCAAGGACACAAAGTGTAAATTTCATAAAAAAGTTTTTCCTAAAAATACTTCCAAGTTTTTGTCACACAAGGAAGAATGGGTTAGGGAGCGTTGGTGTATATTAACAGAAAAGGAAGTTTTTCTTTTAATTTCGTTTTAAAAAATGGGGGAAAATATCGAACAAATATAACAAACTTTTGTTAAAAGTAATTTATGAAATGTGAGTCCTCACGTAATATTAATTTCGCATTGAATTTTCTGCATTAATTGTTCTATTTTTAATTAATTGCAACTGTCGTTTCTTCCCACATAACTATTAAAAATTATTTTACTCTTGTTTCTCCCAAAAGATAATCAAATTTATATTCATTTTCATATTTTTAGTAGTTTCATTTATTTATTTTATAAATTTAACTGCTTTTTGATTTTTTTTAATTTTATTTTTTAATTATAAGAGAGTTAACATTGAACTATCAGGCTACTAGTCGGGCAAATATACATACGGGTTAATAAGACTCAAGTTCTGGGCCCCCATGCGTCAAGGAGGCACAAAAATTGAGTTATTATAATAAATTTCAATATGTTTTTATTAACATTTCATAAATATATATATTTCAACTCTGATTTTGATGTTATTAAAAATAAATTTTAATTTCCAATTTACAAATTTTTATTTTAACAAAAATGGGGCCCTGTTGTAATTCAATAAGCCCTAGGCCTCGAAAAACTTAGATCCGCCCCTGTACCTAGTATAATGTAAGCCGGAAACTTTTTAGGTTTTAAGGATATGATAAAATATTTCATCTGTAGTTTTTTACTATAAACATTTATAGATGCGTTTTAAGCACAACACTATTAACCGTATAATCAGTGGTTTTGTAGCGGCAAAGTGTTACGTGTGCTAGACACGTGTCACTGCTCTAGTTTCTTTGTAGCGAATATTGTTTGTGGCGAGTTGTCTAAATAATTGATAATCTTGTCTTTATGCCATTTCTCTCATCCAACATTCTTCCATCAACCCTGAAAATGCACCAGTTGTTTACTGCTGCAACGGGAACAATAGTAATGAGTTTACTCGTTTTTTCTTATTGCTTGCTCCAAATTTCGAATGAAAATTAATTAATTAATTAATTGAATACAGATTGTTGACATACGAGGATATCGTAAACGGAGAAAATGAAGATAAAACAAGAGTTAGAAACGAAATATTCGGACTTTACAATTAAACGGAACGAAGAAAAAGCAGAAGTCGATTTAAAGAATTTCAAGAGAGAATTTAATACAGATGTGAAGTGTTATAAAGCAATTAAATCGGAACCTTCAGAGGTGAGTGAAAAATACTTTATTGTAAGATCGCAGTGTTTCTTTAAGGACGAGAAACACAGCTTAAATGCTAAAATATAAACCGGGAAATACAAAAGTATATATATTTTTTAATATAGATAATGGGCCCACGAGCTTTAAACTGAGCTACGTTATTTTCGATTTCAAGTAAAAGTCATTTCGGCTCTTTACTAATGATATTTGACGTTTTGGCCACGGTGTTCGTTTTAAAAA
>NW_027120886.1:0-14569 GCF_030686945.1 Centruroides vittatus
GGGTACGACCACCCAAGGTTGTTCAACAGCCCGAATTCGATGTCAGAGCGGTAGACTGAAGTCTTAACCGCCGAAACATCCAGCCGTCAATTTGTTATACTAGATCTTGAAAGTAGCGATACTTCCACATAAATAGTCTCTTATTGCTAAGGTGACCAACCGTCCTCCTTTTGTAAATTCTGTCCTCCCTCGAAAAGTGTCCTCCTAACTGTCCTTCTTTTTCATATTTGAAGAAAATAAGTCGCGAAATAAACCTTGATAACGCCCTTTAACATTAAATCATGGAAAATTCGACCGACTCAACAGCCCATGACTAAAAAAAAAAAGTCAACGAATTCACGCATTCACGCTAGTCAATATAAACCTATGTGATGATATCGCTTATTCGATATAGCGTTCAAGTTTGCTCGAGTGCGGACATATTACAATTCAATAATCCGATACTGTATTATAAAAGAATTAAGAAGGGTGACATCCACGGTGACTTGGGGTGACACCACGATATCCGCCCCGAGTGTCATCCATGCTAGCTACGCCACTGAGCATACAATAGAGATTATTATTGCAATGAATAAAATTTTTCTTTTATTTACAATATTTTTTCCTTCAATTTATGTGTCGTCCTTTTCATTATAAAAAAGTTGATCATTTTATTATTGCACATTACACACTTGCATATAAACTGATTTTAGTTGGTCGGCAATGTACTATCTCTCTCACGTAATATATTATTTCGATGAGAAATTGATATTCGATGTACTGTACACCATTTCGTTCACAATGCGTTTTAGGAACTTAAGTATGACATACATTTTAAAGTAATTTGATAATAGTTTTTTACGGAGTTAATCTTTAAAAATAAATCAAAGGCGGCCGAAACAGAGCAGTCGGTAAGTAGTCCTATGATTTTTCTGTTTATAGTTTTTTTTTTTTTTTATATGGGTCGGCACCAAATAATTCTATGTACAGTCGAGTCCGCATAAATCGTCATAGGTATACTTAACTCGACACCGTCGGTTAAATAGTCGGTTTTGTGTGGTCCCGGACGACTTACAGTACATAGGCATTGCGCTTCGGAGAAAAAACCAACAAGCTAGTCTCCATATTAACAAGAAAGAAAGAAAGGCATTAATGTTAAAACAACTCCGGTTTGCTCGACACCGTTTAACTCGTCACCGATAAATCAACATACTTTTGCTGTCCCACACTCATTTAGACATCTGATAAGTCGACTCCCCTTCTGAAAAAAATGAGTTCACACCACACTGTGCGGTGTAAACTCATTTTTTCAAAAGGGGAGTCGACTTATTTATTAATATACAATATAAATATTAATAAAAATTCCTTAACATTTTATGTATTTTTATATATAAAATAATAGATAAACAAAAAGAAAACATACAATTTATATCAACGTCACAGCAGAATCAGATTTTGCATTTCCTAAGGTCAAGCGTTATTAGTATCACGTTTCTATTAGAAATGAGTGCCCGAAAGCTAACAACGCTCACGCTGAAGGAAAAATACGAACTTGTTTCTGAATTTGAATGTAAGAAAACTTCGCAAGCCGAATTTGCAAAACAAAAAATCCTTTCAAGAACAATAATGGTGGGGAATCCTGAAGAAAAAAAAAAAGGAAATTAAGGAACTTTTTCTTGGATTTTCGTCGCGGCTGTCTCGAAAATGCCAGAGAAATTCACTGTACAGAACAAAGATGCCAAAGATGCTCTCGTACGTTGGCTAAAGCAAATTCGTTCATCGAATCTTCCTGTTTCGGGAACTAAAACAGGAAGATTCGATGAACTGAAACTTGCACTACTGTATTTTCCTAATTGTAGTATTGCAGTTTTTTTCAACTTCGCTTTAGTCGTCATATCGGATACCTCACACATTTTCACTTCCCCTTGGGTGTCGACTTATGCGGACTCGATTGTATTTTGGAAATTTCTATCCAATATGTGTCTGTTAAAACAAACATTAAGAAGAAAATCTGTAATGGTAAGAAACTATAGTTTCACCGCCACCATTCAGCGGATTTTGAGAAATTGGTCTCTAGATGTTAAGACACACGAAGAGTCGGCCGGATGGCCGAGCGGTCAAGGTGGCAGCCTACCGCTCTGGGGGACCCGGGATCGAATCCGAACGGGTCGAATAATCCCCAGGAATTTTTCGGGGGGTGGTCCGTTCGGATATGTCGGGTCCCGTCCCTCACCACCCGGTCGCCCCATTGCACAGAGCGGAAAGAGTTTTTTTTTAAAAAAAAAAAAAAAGACACACGAAGAAAACCTGGAAAAATCCAAGTGGCTAGTAACTGATTGGGCGCGAATCCGCGACCAGTTACCGATGTTCGGGGTTTTATCCATTCGGCCACCGGTGGCCAAGATGGGAAAAATGTCAGATGCAAAAGGATAAACGAGATAAAATTTTTCAAAGAAAATTACACAAATATGGGAACTCTTTCCTAAACGAGTCTCTTCAAATTATTCCTTGTATCAGTGGCGTAGCGTAATAGGGGCGGCAAAATTTCACAAATAATAATAATAATATCTTGTAAAAATTTGAACTGTACAATACACAATAATGATGATTGTTCTTGCTGAAAAGTTCTTTAGAATTACTGTATATTTTAGTCTTTTAAATTGAGATACCTAAATAAGGGGGCGGCGAAATTTTCTTCCGCTCCGGGCGGCTGACAGCCACGCTACGCCACTGCCTTGTATTTGTATTGGCAACTTTACACGAATTGTCAATAAGTAAGCGCCATCTATTTACCGATACTAATGTATTAAAATTGTTTATTATTCTGTTAATTTGTCACTGTTTTTATTTAAATTATCGTCTTTATCTTGAATGATTAACGAAAACAACAACTAAATTTTTAAAAAATTAATAAATTCTTAAAATAAATTGATTTAGAAAGTGAAAGTAGTTACTTCCGTTATCACGCATTACAACTCGTATGAACTTGTAAGTTACTCGATACTTTTTCCTGTTTTAACTAAATTTTTTTAAAATATCAATGAATGTAAGATTAATTTTAAATTTTTCTATTTCTATGGGCGCTCTGCATGAAAAATACAAGATATTTGTTCATTTCATTTTAAATCATTTCAAGTTACAGCACTGGATCATCCTTTGAAACTTTTCACAGAATTATCAACTTATACATATTAATTAGGATATTTTTCAAAATATTTTAATGTAAAGGAATAAGTTATACCTGTTAGTTTACTCATGGATAGGATTTTGATTGGATTAAAGCTATATTAAATTGTTAAGAGTAATTTGTACAATCATCAGATAAAAAATTAAGTATATATATATGGGTAAGTACCAAAAAGTAAAGAACCAAATTAATATTCCACAAAATGTCACATTTAATTACAACAAAACTTAATTCTTGGGATATGTAATCTTATAATATAATCAAGATGGGTTGATAGTAAGTGCAGAGCCCAAACGGTTAGGAATTGAAAGTTGAAATTTGGTACATGGGGTACGTCTCGAGAATGCACGCTAAGAAGGGATTTTTCAAAATTCCCCTCACAGTGGAAGAGGGAGAGGGTTAAGCTTCAAACAGGGTGAACAAAATCGTATCCCCCGCACACGAACATCTATACATACAGAAAAAATCCCCAAATTTTTTTTGCATTTCTTAATGTTTCAAAGTGTCCTGAGTCCAAAATATGTAAAAACCTTGGGTGGTCATTTTTTGACCAGATCACTATATATATAACAGACAGGAAAGTAAAAATTAGACAAGATCTTGTTATCTTGTTTAATTAACTAGGATGATGACAATAAAACTTACAAATATAATAATTACTTTTAATATAGTGACTATCAAAAATTTCTAACTTGTCACTGATTTTGTAAGTGTGTGTCTCTATTGTGACCGTTTTATGAGTTTTCTGTGATTATTATTATGAAATACATAAATTTTATATTGTCAAAATTGATTCGATTTTGGTTTACAGTTGATTAAATTTGGTAGCAAATACAATGGAGAAAGGTTTCCGTCGGCAAGGGTACGATTATGAATTTGTCCCCATTCTAGATCTGAAATTTGAATGTCCTATTTGTTATATGTGCCTAAGAGATGCTGTCCAAACTGAATGTGGTCACTTATTCTGCGAGGATTGCATCCTACACTGGATAAGGTATGCAAGAATGTACAGGTTTTGAAATGTAAATTTGAAAAAATTTAACTTAACTTTTACTTTCATTTTTTTGAAAATGCAGTAAAGAAAAAAGGTGTCCGTTAGATAAACAAATGTTAACGAAAGAGAAGATTTCTTCCGATAATGACACACGTCGAGAAATACAAGCTCTAAAGGTTCAATGTCCTCAAATTAAGAATGGATGCAATGTCATAACTGAATTAAAAACTATCGAGGTATTTATAAATGAAAAATGTGGAATAAGAAGTGAAAGTTTAAGCATTTAACTATTTGAAATCTGATGCAGCTCCACGAGTCGACGTGTGGTTACCAAATGAATTTTTGCTCGCTCGGCTGTGGAGAAAAATTGTACCGCAAAGACGTGGATTGTCACAGAGAAACATGTACTCACTCTCCTAGTCAATGTGAATATTGCCAAGAGGAATTTCCTAGAGTGAACAAATTGGTAAAGCAATGAATGTAATTAATTAGTCATGTTGTTTAATTTTGTTCATAATATCAATTTGACTTTTCGCAGGAACACTACAAAGTGTGCAATGCATTTCTCATTTCCTGTAAATATTGTAATATTCTTGTAAGCCGAGGTGATGTGAGTATTGTTACTAGATATTTAAATATATATTAAAAATTAGAACTGAACATTTTCAAACTATTTGTATTATATTCAAGTTTCCTGTATATGATTTTTTTTCATTGATAAAAATGTGGTATGAAAGTTAAACAGGACTTATACAATCCTGTTTAACTTTCTCAGAGAGCTGAAAAGAAAAATCATAATCTCTTATTCAATGTAAAAATCTAACTTTTCTACTTAATATGTTACAATGCATAAAATATTAAAATTATAACTTAAACAGAATAAAAATTAATTAAATATTGTTACAGAAATGTTTTGCCAGTTTTGATTTCAGTATCTAAAATTTTTTGTTTGTTTGCTAAAAACATTTGAAAGCCCAAATTTGGCACACAAAAAACAATTTAGGACTGCTTCTACCATTCTTTTTGACAGTTTGACCACAGAAAATAATTTTTTCATGAACATGAGATTAACCATTTAATACAGGTGGTATGCAATTTCTTAGAGATTTACATTCTCTAAGTCTTATTTTGTATTTTTCAAATATTCAGGAATATAAAAATTAAAATATTTTAAAATTTATAAGTTTACATGAAATATTTAATTGACTAATATCATGTTCCTGTTATTAAACAAATCTTGTTAATGAATAACTAAAGAAATTTAAGGAATCTACAGACATTTGCTTACAAAAAATCCAAACTAACTGCTGTATCAGATCAGGCTATTTTCCAGCCATTATAATTTTAATTAACAATTAATTTATCCTAGAGGGAAGTGTTACACTCCATTTCATATTAGATTTAATAATTATAATTTAATTAAATAATTTTAGAATATTCCGGAAGTAAAAAAATAATCCTTTAAATTCAACTTCGAGAAACACACTATTCTATGTAGGAGCTTTTTGCTAAAATTTAACAAACTACTTCAGAAAATCACTATTAACAAAATTATATATTTTTACCAGATGGAGTGTCACATACAGAAAGATTGTCCAAGAGTTATTGTGTCCTGTCAATTTGAAGATATAGGATGCCCTTCCTCTTTGGTAAAGTAAATTATTTAATTAAACACACAATTTTTTTTGATTGAATATTGATATAACAACTTTTTCAGGTGGAACGACAATATTTACGTGATCATAATTTAAAAAGTCTTGACATTCACATTAGTTTATTACATCAATCTTTAAACGAAACTATTCAAGAAAACAAACTAAAGAATTATGTTAAAAGTATTAATGAAAGTAAACCAAGAATGGAAAATTTTGATGCCCATAGCTTGCAGTTAAATCAAGAATTAATACGAAAGATAAAAGACACTTTCGAAAGAAAGCTAGACACCCTAGAAAAACGATTAGTTTCTATAGAAGAAAAATTAACTCAAGGAATTTTTCACTGGAAAGTAAATAACTTTTCTGTTCATGAACAGAAAGCATTAAATGGTACAACTGTACAATTAAAAAGTAATCCTTTCTATTCTAATCTGTATAGTTATCGTTTGTTTTTATCAATGACACTCAAAAAGACTGAAAGTAATGACTTAATGTTATCTTTGTATGTGCATTTGATGAAGGGAGAGAATGACGATTTCTTACCTTGGCCATTTTCTGGAAAAGTTGATCTAAGTATACTCGATCAGAAGTCAAATGCCAGTGGTGAATTCCACAAATTGAAAAGCGTGTGTTCTGATCCAAAGCTCGACGCGTCTCCAAAGACCTATCACAGAATTTAACTCCAAAGGTTTTGGATGTAAAGAATTTATCGAAGTGTCAATTCTCCACACACAATCTTATTTAAAAAATGATGCTTTAATAATCAGAGCAAAAATCAGACCAAATGTAACTTTATAAACATATATTGCAATTATTTTTAAAAGAAATTTTTGATATATTTTGTAACATTGAAAAAATAAAGTAAAACAAAACATTCGACAGGAACTTCAATTTTGTAAGTTTTATCGTAAAAAAATTATTTATATGTTTAGTTCTTAACTTGTCTTAACTTTTGAATGAGTATCAATATTTAAATTAATTTGTTGTTTGTTCTTTTAAAACTTATTTGAAGAAGATTTTATAATTATACCTTATTTTGTGCAATATAAATAATACCAAAAGAAACGTTCAAAGAAAATGTATACAACTTTTTAGCACCACAGGCTAAAAAGAGCTTCTGATCCTATATTTTCTTCTTTAATTTTTCACATTGAAGCAATTGCTCTTCTGAAATTAGATGTTGTCATGCATCGTATTGAGTTACAGCACTAACCTTTATAGAGATGTAATAAAATATGGTCTTACACATAATTTCTAAACAGTTGTATACATACATACATATATATATTATATATATATATATGATTGGCTATTAGGTGGCAATAAGAAATTTTAAATTCTATGCTTGGAAGCAATTTTGACTGGCGTGCGGGCAGGCACTCATTTGCAGACTTTGATATCCACATGTCATCTAGGTTGTCAGAGTGTACTTCTTTAAGTTTCGATATTATGCCCACTATATACAGTACTTACAGTTCTTATTTTAAATAAATACATAAATTTTACATATGACGATTGCACCGTCGGTCCCAAGCGTGCAACACAAATTATGACACTTTCCTTAAAATTAACTATATTATGCAATAAGTCGTTCGTGCATTTCTAAAAAATCACAGTTCATTCGCATTATATCCCGAGGTGCCTCGAATGTCTTAGTTATCACATTATAAACGGCTCTCAGTGTAATCCTATGGTCGACATTGGTAAACTACATTCTGTCATCTCTTGCAGCTAAACTGTCAAATTTAATTTCCTGCTTCGATCTAATTTGTTTACTTTCATAAATTAAAAATTACAATTAAGCATATTTTCTTACTGTGAGGCAATAAGATACAATTTATGGAAAAGACACTTCTACTTATCAATTTTTAAGAGCAATTCTGATCCAACAAGAAGCCAATTAATTGACTATAGAAACTAAAAGCAGACATTATTCTGATAATGGATATCAGATGAAAGAATCAAAGATAATCGTTATCGCTAGAATTTCATTGATGAGAGCTGCAAGTTGCAAAGGTAGCTTCGGAATCCATTGCACACACATTGGAATGTTCCCTAGAATTTATTTTAGAATCTAAGGCCGCAGAACATGACGTAGGTGATGGAGGTCTGGCATCGGCAGACGTGCAATCTGTTTTTTCTGCACCATTTACACAGATTTCATTATCTCCACAGCTTGAAACCATCTGGACATCTTCAGTCCTATTATCTTCTGCATTACTTGCTTTCTCTTCTTCATTCTGATTATTTAATAATTTTAGTACCACTGCTAAATCTTGTAAAATTTCTGTTTCTTTTTCTTCAACCATTTTAAAATGATCATTGAAAAGCCAAAAATGACAAAATATGCTATTTAGGTGAGTGTGGAGATTCAATAAGACTATTTCTCGAAAGTGTGCTTGATAAATATGAGCTAAGACGTGGAAGAGCAATCGTTGTATTTTTTTTACAATAGATTCAAAGGAACTTGGAAATTCTTTATCTGTAAAGAAACAAAAATACAAAATATTTTAATATATTTAAAATAATAATGATTGTTATAAATATATTCTTACTAATAAATGTAGGAAAGTCCTAAAATTCATGAGCATTTCTATACTTCAATAACCAAAGATGTTAAAACTATACCATAAATAATTATCACAAGAAACAATGAAAAAATTTTAAGAAATCAGAAAAATACTTAATATACAGTCAAACCTGTTTTTATGCGCTCTTTTTATGTGCGATTTTTTTAATGCGAATTTTTAATTTGTGCGGTATAGTTGGTGACTAGTCTCGTGCGATTCGTCATGTCTTACGTTGACTTATTATAGCTAAATAAACTTATTATAGCATAAATGCACTTATTATAGTAATATTATTGCATGAATATGCGAAAAATGAAATAATTTACTTTTTAAGTCAACAAAACACCACCTGGACAAAAATATGTAAAACAGACGATAGACCAGACGATGCAGTCAAGTGCTGACATCTGTTGTCAATAAATTCTATTTCGTACGGTTTTGAGTTATTTTCTATGTGAGACTTTTTTTATGCAGTCCCTATTGACCGCATAAAAAAAATATTTTTTTAATTGTGTTGCGAAAACTATTATTTACAGCCATTCGTGAAGTTTCGTGAGATTTTTTTTAATGCGGTCCCTATCCCCCGCATAAAAACAGGTTTGACTGTATTTAATAATTTTTCGGCCAGATTCACCTCATCTTCAAATTGCTACAAAAAATCAACATTAAGCATTTAAAATATAAAAATAGAATTAACAGCATGCCTTAAACAGGTTAAAATCATCAAATCATAGTAACATCTAATTAAGGCTCTAGGTCAGAAATCTCTTTTTTTGATATTTAACAAAGTATCTTTTGATATTACAATTACTAATCCCACTACTATATGCAGTGGAAGTAACCTTGAATCAATTGACTATAGAAACTAAAGAAGCCAATTAAGATGATCATTGCCTCCTATTGACTGTTGACTTTGTTCATTGCTTCTCATGCCAGCATGGACATCTCTACAATTCATAATATTATTCAAGTGTTCCTTCAGTTATGTATCAAGAGAATGAAAGTTTTTACATAGGCATGATGTCTTTAAAGCACTCAATGGAACATTGTATGGAACACCACCTCATTCATTGGTGATTTATATCTCCTCATTTCTAATAAGATCATAATAACAATGAAACAACCTTCAGTTTTGTGTTTGTTTCAACTAGTTGTAACGTCTTATCTATTTTTATTGAAAGCCCGGATAGTTTCCTAATGATGCATCACATAAACCGGAGTTTGGTTAGTGCCAGGTATGGACTTTACGCAGGCAATAAATAACAAAAATTGTTAATGAATCAAAAATCTCAAATAATTACTATACATAATAATAATTAAAATATATGTATATATGTTATGGACCAAGTGATTAATCAGGCATTATTCATAATGCCTGGACATTATGAATAATGACCAAAAAGGGCATGCAGTGTGATAAATATTGATTAATTTATCAAATTGACTGGTCATTATGAATACTGCTATCACCTAGTCGGGCAAAGTGATAACAACACGTTGAGGAGTGATCATTTGACATACTCTAGCCAATCAGCACTATGAGTTGCTGATTGTATTGCATTTAGTACCAAATCTTAAATTGTGTGACATTATAATTTGATTTAAAAAACTCCACTTATTTCAATTAAAAATATTTATTTTTTGTCAATTATTTTAAAAAAAACATGTAATACTTTAAAACTAAGTACTATTAACTATATTAATTAAATAGTAAAATATTACTCATGTGCACCATTATGTTTGTGCTCCTGACAGATTTAACATCACTAGATATTGATACATACTAGTTATTGATATGTGTGTTCAAGAACTACGTGAATCAATAACTAGTGATGTTAAACAATTGGCGGCCAGCCAACGGCTCCTCTATGGGAAAAATCCGTCAACAGTACAAACAGTCGCAACTGCCGCCAAATTTGGTACTAGATGCAATACGTACACACAACTCAGATGCGAGTGCTGATTGGCTAGCGTATTTTGGATGATCACTCTTCAACATATTATCATCACTTTGCCCAACTAGATGATAGCATATTCATAATGACCGGTCAATTTGATAAATTATTGAAATTTATTGCAATGCCCGATTTTGTTGGTTATTATTCACAATACCCGCATTAATCACTTTGTCCATAACATATATACATAAATTGTTTCTTTTTGTGTCAGAAAAAGTTCCTTATATATATAAATTAAATTATAACTATCTTAGAATTTTCTTCACAAAACCAACAAGTAAAAAAATAAAATTGAAATCTTGAAAATTCACAAAGAAATCTTACAAATTAATTTCACCTAACTGTCACCAAGAAACTTGTCAACAGAACTTGAAAGCCTTGCTTTAACCTCACTCAATCCTTAGCATCACTTCGTTCGATCTCAAGCTACATCTCCTCCTTATAGTGCAGATGGTGATGTTACATGATTACACCCACTCGACCCTATTTTATATTCTTAAGTGGCTAACATTCATTTTAATTTTAGTAATCTTTCTTTAACTTATGTCATCATTCTTACATTTAATCTTTTATAATTTTTCATTGTGCCTTTTTGTGACAATTTGGGGTAAAAGATCATCCTTTTAACTTCCTGTGGAAGTCTACCCTGAGATGTCGTTTCTGAATTTGATGATGTAATTGGTTGCTGCCAGCAGTTGTCGTAGTAAGGTGAGTTTTAGTTTTAGGTATTTTTGCCTGGTTGAGATGCAGTAGTTTATCCTTAATGAAATAAAATGCCACAAAATAAACATAATAAAATTCTAAAAATAATCCAAAACAAAATAAAAGAGTTTGGAATTGACTCCTCACGTAGTGGTACATTACTTAAAAAGCTTAGAGAACAATAATCCACTGACAGCAGCCTTGAAGACTATCTCTAGCTGTTATCCAGTATTCTGTTCTGTTGAGTTCAGTTCCTTACTACAATCTGCTATTCTGGTTAACATCAGAGTATATTAGCACTAACTTGATCTATATCTGAACTCTCTTGCCAATTTTTAATTAGTAACTTTTTATCTGAAACTTCCTCTAATAAGGAATCAAATCAGTATATGGTAAGCTGACATATTACACATGAAACATCAAGCATTTATTTGTGTACAGTACATGTACTTAGATCATAATTGGTTTCCCATATACAAATGTAGATGACCTTGGGTTGCTGCGATATTATCAATATGTCAATAACACATCAATATGGACCAGTAGACACTATCCTATTCATACTGTTGGAATGTCAATAAATTCTAAACAAATGTCTACAAATTCATCTACTTGAAGATAATGGTTATCTAGTAAATGATGTTCATTTAATGGTTATCTTCAAGCCATTTATCAAAATTATACCTTAGAACAAAATTCAAAAACATCAGAACTTTGTTTAGTGAATTGAATCAGTTTGCTGGAATAAAAAGGTATGTTTATCTGTAGAATTGCCAAGTTCCAGTTTGAGTTGCACAGAGTAATAAAAATAGTTCTAATATTTAAGTACTGCACTATATTTCTACAATTGTATTTACCAACTCTCTACAAATAATATACTGATATACATTAATAATAAGTTAAAATCATTTTTGATTAAACTTAATAATATACTTACCAAATTTAGTTGGAAATATATTTTCATCATTTACAGTCTTTTGTGTAAAAGTCATAACACAATCTATGTACTGAGGAGCTGCCACCCTACATTTTTTACCTTTCTCATCAAACCATAAATATTGCCTAAAATTAATATATTTAAATTTTAATTGTGAATTTACAATGCATTAAAATTTAACACATTTTGTTAACATACCTTGATGAAGGCCCATTCATGTCAGGACAACCAGACATTGTACAAAATTCAGATATTGTACCATATATTAGATTAATATGGTCAAATAATGCTAGAGCTAAAACAAAAATAATTGTAATTTATATTACATATCTAAAATGAAATCTTCTCTGCACTCAAAGCTAGAACTTTACTTAAAATAAGTAAGACAAAACCTTTCACACTTTGTTTCTAGCAGTTTAATCACCAAGTTACAAACATTTTCGGCCATTTTGAATGACCTTCTTCAGTTTGATTAAACTGCTAGAAATGTGAAGCTTCGGAAATGGGTCTAGACTTTGTGCGAAAAAGAGGAAAAAGAAATTTTTTTCTCATTGTTTTGGAATAGAAGCCAATAATAATAATTATTATTATTATAAATTTATGTTGAAAAAACCATCAACAAGAAAAAAAAGGGAAAACGAAAAATGAATGTTTTATGTCCATAAAAGGGCATGTCTGTAGAGATTTCCAAGAAAGTCAAACTTCTCAGGTTAAAACAATAGATGAATTTGAGTACTTAGATCGAACATCTTCGGTAGGAATCGAATTGTCAGTCGATGTTGACTCATCTCGACGACCGGGGTTCCGATCTCGTTACAATGCGTAACGAGGGGGGGACCAATTAGAGAGCGGAGGCAAGTCGACATCGACCTATCGGAATGTTCGATCTGGGACTCAAAGGAAAGTTATAAAACCCGAAGAAAAAGAGGAGATGACGTTCTCGGTTATTAGTTCTCTCAGTTCTTGGTTCGTCCTATCTTGGACGTGTGTACTTTCGTAAAATTAGGAGGGAACTTTTCGGACATCGTGGAAACAACCTCTCTGTCGTGTCGCCTAGTGCCATCCAGGTTCCTCGGAGAAAAATCACCCGAAGTCGTGCCCAACGCCTCGGGGTCTACGATCATTTCACCGTCCACGCCGAACTGTAGGAAAAGAAATCCCGAACATTCGAACTTTATTTGGACTTAATTCTCGTGCTTTGTGCTGTGTTACCCCTTTATTCAAGGAAATATTGTAAGAAATTTTTATTTTATTAAACGGTTTTGAGATGGAAAACCTGTCTCCGTGAAATTTCTTCCCAACTCCCACACCCCACGGCAGTGTTGACCGCTCGATTTGTCGTGACATCTTTTCCCACCCAAATTCGGCTAACCTCACAGAAACACAAGGGTGTGAATATCGTTTTGTTTTTCTTACTTAATTTTAAAAATGAACTTATTTTGGTCATATTAAGTAATGTTATTTACTATGTGATGCTTATTCCAATTCTTTATAATCCAATCCCGTTAGGCAGATCGATCACATCTCGAATCTTGTCTTCTGACAGGGTCATTTCCAAAAACTGCAGTTCAAGGTATAATTTAGCTTCTTCTTTACTTGGTGTAGCAACATCTTTCTCCTTCCTTCTACCCTTCCTATTAAAATAAAACACAAATATAGAATGACAAAATTTTTGTAGATGACAAAGATATTCCATCATGCCAATTAAAAATTATCCCACCAAAACATACTCATCTTTGTCAGCCTTGCAATGTTTATTTTAATAAACAGGTTAAAAAATTTTATCAAAAAATTACAAAATTGTAGTTATCTTCTTAAAACCAATAGCAAAATTGATATTAAAATACAATCTCTAATTCAAAACCAGTTGAGTGCACCAGTTTTTTGTGACATGCATGGTTTGAGTCTGAAATAACACACAAAAGAAATATTTTCAAGAATGTTAATAAAGTTTATTTTTCATCCTCTGTTTTTAAAACAAAATATAAAGACTGTGAATGATAAGCAGCCAATAATTGTATGTGTAGGCTGCAATGAGCCATTATGTTTTAACTGCTTTTATGATAACTTTTATCCTAATTTTCTTGAGAATGCCAAATAGATATTTACTTATACTTGAACTCTATCGATAGCCCATGGCTTTGATAGAGTTTCAAGTATAAGTAAAATGCTGCACATCCACAAAATTTCATCAAAATTGTGATGACAAACTGCCAGATTTCCCTTTTAAGTGATAAGCTGATGCATTTATTTCATTAATTCATACTTTTATATCATAGTTTCTAAAAAATAAAATAGTTTAATTCAAAAATAAAAAATGATTTCTTAATTTTATTTATTATTCATATAGATAGCAGTTCCAAAAAAAACAGCTGATATTTGGCAAATATTTGAAAGTCAGAAAAGAAAAAATATTCAGTATTAAGTAACATCTAAATAATTTTTCAGCAATAGTAACATCTAAATAATTATTTGGTATTTGGCCCAAAACCCCATTTGATTCAAAGCTAATTTATTATTTAAAAAGTCAATCTATGAAGTTTTTAATCATTTGTTAACTCATTCACTTAAACATTTCATAAAAGTG
>NW_027120887.1:0-106521 GCF_030686945.1 Centruroides vittatus
GGTTGGTGCTCTGTAAAGCGCATGCACCAATGCCCTCTGGCTGCTTTACATCATTCAGTTATTCTCGCTTTGAAAGCTGGGGATACTATAGATTACTAGCTATGGAATTTCGGGACTTTGAGTATATATCTGAACTCAGGAGACCGAGACGAGTTCAACGATACCCTACTTTTGAACCGGAGACGAAAAATAAAAAAGTTATCATACTTTTTTCCAGCGATCGCGCGATGATAGGGAGTCGCGTCGCTTTCAATGCTAAGTCGGTCTCGCTATCGCGATCGGTAGTCGCGTCGCCGTTAAAATCGCCTTTAGTAGACGTTTCCCCCCTTTTTTACTTTGTTCAATAACTACCGTGAATCAATAACTAGTGACGTTTAGCACATGGTGGCATGCCGGCGGCTCCCCTCCGGAGAGGTCAGTCGAGAGCACGAACAGTCGGAACGGCCGCCACGTTCGCTGCCATAAGTAACATTAACCGAAATGGCGATCGCGCGATGATCGGAAGTCGCGTCGCTCTCTCCGCTCTCGTATCGCGTGTTCAACCCTACTGGAGATGACCGTAGTCCGACGTCATGATTTGCAGACTTTACCGCAAGATGGCAGTACTAGCAACTATGGTGCTGTCTTCATGAGAGCATTAAAAAAGTATGGTAAGTGAAAAAGTATGATAACTTTTTTTATTTTTCGTCTCCGGTTCAAAAATAGGGTACCGTCGAACTCGGTCCCCTGAGTTCCAATATATAATCAAAGTCCTGAAATTCCATAGGGGGTTATCTATAGTACACCCGAAAGGTGTCTCGAAAACGCTTCCATTCCGCCACTGATATTCGAATATACAATAGCAATCTTATCGTTTTTTTCACATGTTTCAAATGTAGTATAGAATTTTTTAATAAGATACATAATGCAGTTATAATAAAATATTAATTTTAATTAATTCAAAGTACGTTAAAATATGAAAATTTATATTTTAGAAAATACAAGGGAAGGTCATTGGAAGGTGGATGCGGCGCTTCCACCGCTTCCAATGACGGCACGCCACTGGATTAATCTGTGGATCTATATATTGTATCTATGGATTAATTTCTGTCTACTTTCGATTGCTGTTCTTACAAGTATCGCCATCTATCGGAAAAAATTTAAAAATAATTAACTAAATATAATTCTTACAAAAAAGGATATAATTTTAAAAAATGTATATTATATTCATTGAATTACTGCCACAATGATTTAGCGCGAAATAGACATGCCATTATGCCATTACTGCGAGAGGTAGCGCACAGCACTTGTCTTCCTGGAGTGTAGTAGTAGTAGTGTTATGTCCCGTACCTGTACATCATATTTTTCCTATTAGAAATAGAGTCCTGCCGGTTATGTATCTAATTCCGTTCGGATCAAATTTTTGAATTGAAATAATGTGACTTGCGGTACAAATCTCAAGTTCCTAAATAGTTAATCTGGTCCCCTTTCTCTTACGATTTCCATATCTGGTCTCGACGTTCATGTTGGAGTCGACACCAGACATAAAAATCTACAGATTTACCCTAGATTTAGGGAATTTTAGTTGCGTAGCTTTTGGGAAATTTAAAGAGCTCAAAGCTATGGTTGCCAAGTAAAATTTTAATTTTACTTGGCAACCATAGCTTTGATGCGCCAATGTTTATGTTGACCATCCAAAGGGTGTCTAAAACTATGAGTTGGGCCACGTAGTGTCTTACTGAGGCCAGTTTTTATTTTAAAATAGTGAAATTATCGGCATGACATTAAAATATACGATTATATTTTTAATTTTTGCATATCGTTTCCTTTTTAATGGTGAAAATACTCGTGGGTTAAAAATACGTTTTATTTTCACTGATGTTTCGTGTACCGGTACACATAACAAGGCAAAGTTCTGAAATCTTGTCAAATTTGCCTTTCCGAGTTATTTGCAAATTTCCACATTTTCGGAGCCCCTGAACCCAAAATGTCAATAAAAGAAAAAAAAATCCATGTGTAGTTGTGTAATACGAATTGCTGTTTGAACTTTCCAAAACACAAGATAACATTAAAATAAATGGATTCACTTGACATCTGTAGAGTTTTATAATTCTATTTATTAGAAAATAGAAAAATTTTAATTTTTAAAGTAAAATAATTCAACTCGATTAATGCTATGACGTAACACGTCACGTATTTGTCGAAAGTAACCAATTGTTAGAATCCATTGTTGGAGGAGAAAATACGGAACCGCGAAGAGAAGACGAAGAATCGTTATCGTTAAGCACGTGTTATTCAAGTGTGAGTTAGGACGAATAAAACTGCACAAGTGATGTTAATCACGTGTGGAGTTGCATTCTTTCCAACTCTCAGTGGAACTCTGACGCAGCCACCTCCCCGTGGTGAGTTCTGGGTTGCCATTCGTTTGAAAATAACGAAGGGCAAGCGAAGAGTTGCGTGTTTTCGTTTATTTTATTATTATAAGAAAGGATGAAAATAAGCATTGGCTTATTTTCGCGTAGGAATAATAGAAGCAGCAGTTATTTATTTTGATAACGTCACAATATCTTGTCTCTGTACATCGTAGTTTTTCTGTTGACAATAGAATTAAATTGAATGCCGGTCATCTAAATAAATGACTGGCATTCAGTAGAAAATATTTGAATTGAAATAACCTGATTTCGGAAGTTCATATATAGCTAATGCGACCTCCTCCCCCAAAGCTTTCCATATCTGCTTTCGACTTTCATGTATCTAATTCTAGAAATTATAGGACACACAGATAGACGGACACCGGAGGGAATTTATATCAATATTTAAATCACGATTATTGGATTTTGAATCTACTCCATTCAGCTTTATAGCAACAAATAACTTGTCACTACATGATTTATATGGGTAGAGGGAATGAATTACCTTTCTAATTCCACGTGTTGTGGTTGTATAGACAGTTATAATTACAACACGTATTTGATGGATTATTATCATTTTAACAGTCGATTTATTAAATTAATATCGAAAAAATTATGTTTACCACATGAAGCGCGTTGTTCCCACCGAATGTACCCTACACTTAGGCCGACATTTAACAACCGTGACGATGTAAGTGTTAAAATATTATGAACAATATTAGAAACAATGGATATAAAGTAGTGACAGATCATCTCATTCTGAATAAAACAGATACAATTATTTTATAGATATTTATTAGCAGCACCAGTATACATTATTTTAATATAAAAATTGCATCTCCGTAGTATATATAAAAAAAGACATAAATAGGAACATTCATATCTATAAAAAATTGTGCTATTGTTTTACATTTTTATTTTATATTTAAATATAAAAAAAAGAATTGTATTTGTTCTAAATAAAAGATTGCTTACATTCTTACTGAGACAACACATTGCCATATATAATAGACAATATACAAAAAACAAAATTGAATAGAACATTTAGATTGATTTTAAATTTTAAAAAATACATAATTAAAAACAAAAATTTTATCCAATTGTTATCATTTTTTTATATATAAAAATATTAAAAATTTAATCAGGAGTAATAGTATAACATAAAACATAATTCAATGATATAAGCTGCTTAATTTAATGGCTAAATTGTATTTTATATTGGACGTGTTGCCCAGTAAAGCGGCTTTAATACAATTGGATAAACGAGCCACCGACAAAACTTGTTTCCAACGAAACAAACTACATCATTGGCTTGTTCGTCTAGCTGTACTGAAGCCATTATACCAGACAACACACTCATTATTACTTCTGATACTTATGGCAAGAGTAAGAATTTTGCCATTTAAAAGTTTTGATAGCATTCTATTTGAAAATTTTAAAATATTTTGCATTTGTTTCTACATTATTAATAAATTATGAAAGCGCACTACATATATTCACAGCAAAATGTTTTGATATAAAATTTTCTTTGTGAACATTTCGAATGATTTAGAATAAAAGTTCTATATTAATATTTAAAATGTATAAATATAAAAGACAAGATATATTTAAGTATACCTTTTTTTTCTTTTCTATTTTTATTTACGAATTATTTAGTATAAAAATGTTTTATTTGTTTTTTCACGTGATAAAATAAAACACTGTATAAAAATATGAAATATAAAATACATCAGAATTGATTTTGAAATGTATATCAAGCAAGATATATTCATTTATATATATATAGAAAAAATAATTATTATTTTCTGATAAAAATTATAAAATTTTTTACAATTAATTATTTTCTTTTATGAAATATATTTGTAATTTTATCCATCACACACAGATTCATAAGGCTTTGATAACATTACATCAATTATTATTTATAGTAGTTAAACTGTCTTGTAAAGTTTTCCAAATCAAATCAGGAGATTAAACATTTGTCCTTCATTATTTTATATTTTATTAATCAAAACATTCTAAATGCTTGAAAATATTTTATCTTTTTCACTTTAAATTTTGAGTACTGAAATTAATAAAATGGCATATTGTAAGCCAAGAAAAAATATTATGTAATTTACTGATTTAATTTAGAAATAGAAAGGCCGATTAAAAATATCTGAAATGTACCGAACTGCAATGTACAAATTCACTTTATTTTATTGACAAAGACAATATTTATCATCAAATTGCATGCTATTGAGACAATATAATTCTTACTGAATTTCATTTTTAAATAATTTAATATTAGTATTTGTCTATCCATCTACCTGCATTAATTATTTTTGAAAAATTTATTTGAAATAAATATTTCAAAAATTATTTGGAATGGAGAATTATTACAGAATTATTTTCAAATAATTACATACTCTAATGTGTTTATATCCTTGTCTGCTTTTTTAAAATTTTAATTCATTTTAAAAGAAATGTATTCAGAAAATAACACAAATGATAATTAAAATATCACATCGTGTAAATTAGCTGTAAAGTCTAACAAAAAGGTTTTAAATTCTTATGATTTTATTGATTATTCATATTAGATGTATTAGAGCTCTCAGCTATATATCTGAAGAATTTATTATTGAAATAAATTGAGAGAGAAATTATCATGTGTGCACTAAATTACATAAAGCATAATAGTCAATGTGATTTGTTTATTTTGCATCAGACTAACTTAAATAACTAATTAAATAGTCTCTAAATTCTTTAAGAAAATATATGATAAAAATTTAAGCATTATATTTAGACATTTTCTTGATTGTTAGCAAGTTTATAAATTTTTACAAATAAATGTAACATATAAAATACAGGCACAAAAATGGATGGAAGACAAAGTATTACACTACTGAGTATCAGTATGTCATACATGTTTCTTTTCTGTGTTATTTGTTTACAAACTATCAATATAAATCATTAACAGCAATATTACGTTATTTCAGCTGATTAAAGTACACTTAAACTATCTAAATGGATGAACAAAAGAACAAAAACAATTTGGCCAGTATAAAGAACAAAATTAAATCATTTGTCATGCAGATCAGACCAACAGTTTTCTAAAAGTGATGGTATGAAGTTCGAATGGGATTTCTTGAGAGTAGATATTGTCATATGAAATAATAAACAAAAATGTATCTAAAAATTAATAAACGTCAACTACATTTGAGAATGCAAAGAATAATAGTCAAATAATATCAAATTTGACAAATTATTCTTTATTCATTCATTGAAATAATGTAAGTGCACTTTTAAAAGGCACTAATTCAATGAATTTTGGATAATATAAGCTGCAAAAGTGAAAAAATAATGTAACAATCTACAAATTTGAGAACACTCATTTGTCTTTAATTTTAAAATATTATCAAAATATGGTTTATTACAAATATTTCTTTAAAATTTTCAAATATATGAATTAGTCAAAAAATAAATAATTACACAAACATGGTGATTAAAATTTGTTTATGGAATATAAAAATACTTTTTCAAGAGAATAGTAGCAAAAGCAGTTTATTCTTTGTTTTTTTTAAAAGGAATAAAAAAATTTCATTTCATATTGATGATGTTATAAATGTATAGTTATAAAATAGTGTATTCAAATTATGAAATGATAATAGTGTGATTCATAATAATTGGATTAAAATTTTTTCTATGACAAAATGAAGACTTTTCACAAACACAAAAACACAAAACAATACTGTTTTTATTCTGATGATTATTATAAAAAAAACCAACAATCAATATAAGATTGCTGTAAAATGAGTATATACCTTTGGCTCTATGATAAAGACAAAAATATCACATATATCAATGTATAATTAGAAAGATTACTTATCTGGAAGCCTTGCTGAATTAAAATTATAAAATTTAAAGCAATATATATTTAATTTGGCAGCTTTCAAATGGAAATAATGCACAAATAATGGAATGCATGAAATTTTGGCATCTACAGGTCAGTATCATACCAAGCTGTAATCTGATGATTTGCATCTTGTTGCTGTTGATGCTGAAGTCCAGGATCTAAACCTTCAAAATCAAGATTGTCGAGATCCATTGGGCCGTAAGCTCCTCCACCAACGGGACAAACATTTCCTATATCAATGCCTTGGATGGAATCAATTGGACCATTAGATTCATATCCTAAATAAATAAAATGAATAAAATTAACGTTTGTCATGTATTAAAATAAAGATCTTTAATTTTGTTTTTCTGACAATTAAACTAATTTATTAATCTATTTCTTTATTTCCAGCAGTGTAGATTATAGAATCAGTTCAATTCTGTCTGTTGTGATTGAGCGTAATTTGCAATGGAGTCAGCCTAACAGTGAACAAAGCCTAAAATGTCTGGGCCACAAAATGTATCTAAAATTTCCAAAAATCAATAGTTGTTTTCGAATCAAATTTCTCAAAACACACATACTTTTGCCTCACTCATCTGACTAGCTGCATGAATAGTGGATGAAAATATTCAATTTCATTGAAAAAATGGATTCATACAGGATTTGTAGTGTTCTCACATTATATTAATTTAGATTAGCAGACATATTTCTAATTATAAATAGTTTCATTATAAAAAACATGACACAGTCTTGCAATGAAACAATGGCAGCTGATAAATAATACACTAACCATTGCAATAGTTTTACGCTGTTTTGTTAAACATAATAAGCAATTTCAAAAACTTTATTTTGTTAATAATCAAATATTTCATAAATATATATACAATAATTTGTACAGAAAGTTAAAACATAACGACTGTAAATTGTTATTTTATGTGGAGAATAAAATGTATAATCATAAAATTATTAAATAACATTATGGATTAAAAATAAAAATTAAAAATTTAACTTCCATTTAAAATATTTATAAAACAAGTTTAACATCATTCTTTTCCGAGTACCATTTTGTATGTGCTCATATATGCATGTACAAACATAAGTTTATACAAAAATGTGCGCGTAACAATATTGAAAGTCTTTTGGGCATAAATTCGTGAAGTACACTAATTGCCTTATTAGTCTATGTAAGGCAATTTTTTAAAATTTTGCATCAAAGAAATAAAAGTAAAATTTTTTAAAACTAATTTCAAACAAATTACTATGAAGTTACATATTGCAAAAAATATTAAATGATTACGGTTAAAACTATGATTTATGAAATACTTTATGATCTAATATTAAAATAAATGTAAATTTAATTTTAATATAATAAATAATATAAAAAGAATAAAATGTAATGTAAAATATGCAATTAAAAATTTTTAGTGGAGATCATTACCATCATTTATTTTATACAAAAACTGTTTTACTAAATAATTTAAACGTTTCTTTTTTATATAAAAAAACAACTGATTATTTTCTTATAAAAGCCAGTTTTTAAAAGCACTCTTTATGTCTTCACACTAATTTCAAAGAGGTTTAATAATGAATTTTTAACACACTTTAGCCAATTACATAATATAAATAGGAAATCTGTTTATAAACACCATTCCATGAGTTATGCATATTCAGTCATTGATATAATTTTGATCTTAGTGAGAGAAAATTCATTAAAATTGGTGACAGTTAACACAGAATTTTAAAATGTTTGTATTGAAATAGCAGTTGCTATTATAAAATGATAAATTTTATGACACACAATACTGATTTTATAATTTAGTTGCTGACAACTTGTAAAATGTTGAAATAAAAACAAAGATATTACAAAATTTTATATGCTATAAACTGGAATTGAAAAAAACCTATAAAATTTACCAGTCTGTGAATACATGTCAGGTCTTCCTCCCATATTTGAATTAACATGAAGTTCTTGTCCAGATTGATAAATCTGATCATGATAAGGTTCTTCTGATTCAAGAATATTCAAGTCTGCATCAATGGGCTAAATATTTTTAAAAATAAATATTTAATCTTTACAGTTAAATTTTAAAGATATTGAAATTATGATTAAAAAATAAATTTAAAATTAATTGAATTAAAATGTTTAATAATATATTTAAAATACTTATGTAAATTTAAATTTATTTTTAAAAAAACTATATGCCAATCTTCCATTTATCAACAACCAATTAACATTTGCTAATAGTACGTAATGTAAATGTACAGAAAAACTGCCTGGTTCATATTTTCTTTCATTCCATATTTTGGATAATAATTAACTTTGTTAAAAGTCAGAATAATTACTACAAGAGAATGCAATAACTATTTAAGGAAACTAATTTCCAAATATATTCACTTATATATTTTAATAAATAAATTTTATACTGAAAGATTAATTTTCAATTTATGATTTCTAAAATACAAACAGAGGGTGCCCATTTGAAGCTAGTCACGTAATTTTTGCACAAAACTATTCATTTGACTAACAGAATTGTGAAAAAATTTGTCAATCCCAAAAGAACCTACCATGCTTTTTCATCAACAAGATTACAAAATTAAGCCCAACCTAATAAACTGAATTTAAAATAGCCTAAAGTAATTTGAAATATAATAAATTAATATATTTCATTCGTAAATGATGCTATCTCAAAACAAAACTATAAATGATACTTTCAAGGATTTTATAATTAAAAAAGCATCAAAAATTTACATTAATTTGTAATAAAATAATAATTATTAAGCATTAAATTGCAAAATTAAGCATTGTATATTTTGTTTTATAGTTTAAGGCCCAGTTCTGATAAACAGAATTTTTGTGAAATGGCAGCATGTGGTTACTGCATGGCAGTGCACCAATTACTCTGGCATAGTAATTTAAATGTAATAATACCCATTTGACAGAAAGTCTGAAACTGTAGATTGTTGCTGCTTGCCAGCTGTATTGCCTGTAGCGAAATGGACACCATGTAGTAGCCACGGATTGGCTACAAGCTATTGCATCATACAGAATAATTCACACAAGCAGAAGTGTGGAGAGTGCATAGCTGACATATCATCCACCAAGCCAGTCTCATATTGGTATCTTCCTTCTGAGTGTATTTTGCAGAGTATGATACAGCTCATCAAAGTTTGGAAACAACATTGTGAAGTAATTAAAAAATTCTGATTGTCCTCTCAAAGCTGGTTAAATGTAATATAAAAAGTTCCTTATAATAAACAACTGCTCATTACTGGATATACCAATACTTTCTATTTTTTTTCCTTTTTTTTTAACTGAAGTCCTAAGAGCACTACAATTGCACAGTTATGAGCATCCACGGCAACTAGCCAACTCAAAATAAATTCTTGTCTTCCATCTGCAGAAAAACAATGCACCACATGGTAACCACGCAGCCATCATTTCAAAGAAATTCTACTCTTTGAACTGAGCCTAATGGGGCTTTTATGTCACAATAAAATATGCTAAAAACAGAGAAATGAATGTCAATATTTTGAGAAAATAAGGTTATGCTAAAGTTTTCTGAATGTGACTAACATTTTTTATAACTAATTAGTCAAAATGCAGAAGAACTTTTCCAGGCAGGGGGGTGCCTTGAATAAAAATGTTAATCAGATGTCAATTAAAAAAAATGTATCTAATAAATTTTTTAAAAATTTCAGAATTTTCTCTGAATTTGACAAATTAAAGTCAGAATGAGCATTTCACTCAAGAAGCTATTTTATTAATCAAAAATTTAATAAAGGCATAAATTTACTCACAGTGGTTCCCCAATTACCAATGTCATCTCTAAAAAGAGAATTGGTTAATTCAACAGACAGTCGTTTTTTATAATCATGAGGTTTATCTTCTGACATTCTAAACAGAACAGCAGCAGCATATGTAGCTAATAAAAATGATTTACATTATATTATATTATTGTACTTTCTAAATATAATTAAATCTATAAAAATAAAATGCAAAACTTATAAGAACAATGAAATTACTCAAAATTAAAGATTCTCTGAACAAATATTCATGACTTAAAATTGAAACTAATGAAAATAAAATTAAAATAGGCATATCTTTTAAATGTAATTTTAATTTTCAAAAATTTTTACATAAAATTCAACAATTATTATTTACATATTTATAATTATATTTAAAATTTAAAAAAAAATCAAAATTAAACAAAATTTTGGATATCTCAAAATATTATTATAAATAATGAAAACATATTATCAATTAAATAAAGCCCACAGTAATTTTAATTCTAGTTTATAGAGAATTATAAAAAATTATACTTTAAATTTCAGATGTTACAATAAAGTAACAAATAAATAAAATAAAAATAAAACAAAATGAAAGATTTGATGGCAAATAACTACTGTATACATTTCAAATCAATATTTGAACAATATTCAACAAAAAATCAAACTTTATTCCTAAGAAAATTAACAGCTATTATAAAAATTTTAATATTTTGTACAAAGACTGTGATTATATATTAAACAATAAGAAAATTATATTATAAATACAAAATTAACCTGTAAAATACTTAGAGTATTAAATTAAATCATTCATATACATGACAAATAAACACTTTTAATAAACTTTAAAGAAGAATAAATAAACTCAAGTTTACTACACACATTTTTGACTTAGTTGATGAGATAAAAACATATGCATTAAAGATTAAAATTTCTTTCTAGAGAACTAAGGTATGTTTAATTGTCATTTTAATTGTTCCAGCTTAGTGCAATTAATGATTATTCAAATACAACAAAAAATTCTAACACATTAACTTGCATTTTAGTTTTAATTGCTTGAAGAAAAAATTCTGCTAACATTCAAAATTATTTGTAATGAAATAAGTGGTAGTATTCTTATTGATGGAATATTCTTATGTTTGTATCATTTTACTTGCCATTTATTAGAGATCTTATTATGAAAGACTTAAATAAAAAATGCATCTCTATATTTTGTATTTATTTTCCAATGTAACTATCATTTTGTTTTGTATTATTCTGTATATTTTATGTCCCAAAAATAAAGCGACATTTAAATTTAGGGGAATGCCATTAATACATTTATTCAATCCACTGAAATAACTTGAAAAATATGCACCTTACAAAAAAGTCTTTGAATCAAAAATGTTAGACTTCAAGGTGAGCTATCATCATAATTGACACTACAATCAATGAAAACAGTAAACTTCATTTTTTTTAAATGGAAATCCCCCATTAATATATAATATATTGCTAATACTGCAGTACATTCTTTCTGAAGAAAAATATAGTTGGTAGAGTCAATTTTATGTCATTTAATTCCAGGAATGTGGCGAGAGATGAGAATAAAACAAAGAATGAGTTTGTTTTATTCTCATCTCTCTCCATAAAAAAAAAATATTGCAATATCTATTATCTTTATAAGAAAAGAAATGAGATATAAATAAAACTCGATAATGAATTTTGATATATAAATAAAATATTTCACCATTAAAAGAAATAGGAATGTTTTGGAACCAATATAAAACATGTATAAATGAAACAGATAAATATGAAATGTATAAACAGTGCTTCACTGTAATATATAAAGTTTAATATTTTGAAAATATCATTTCTTTTCATAAACTGCCAATTACAAAGTCAAAGAAAATAGATATACTAAAAAATTATATATTTAAATTTAAATAATTACTAACCAACTCCTTCATTGCAAGAATGAAGTAAATCAGTCAAAGGTGCAGTTGCACCTTCTGCTTCAATTATTTCTGCTCCTTCTTTGTCTGCTGCTAACTCACACAATACCCCTGCAGCTACACGCTGTATATTTTCAATTTCATTATATAATAACTAAAACAGAAAAAATTTTTAATAAGAATATTAATATTAATAATAATTATTATAGTGATAATTTTGAATCATTAGATTTTGTTAACAAATTTTCTAACTTACTTGCACAAATACTCTTATTACATTTAAGCCTCGAATAATTGCTCTATTACGAACATCTCGGGCTAAAATATGAAGTGCTCCTACAGTACCTTCAACTATTTCTTCCAATCTTACACCAGAAGAATCTTGAACTTGACTATTATTAGATGCTAAACTAGCTCTCTAATAAATAAATAAAACAACAAAAAAGGTTATAATTTCAAAATATAAACACAAATTACATAGTTTTTTTTATAACAAAATTTACTCTTTGAGGATCTTGATATGATTTGAATAATAACTGAACAAGATGTGGAATTGCACCATGTTCTCGAAGAGGAGCATGATTGGCAGAGCAGAGAGCAAGGTTACGAATCAAACCAATTACAGCCTAAGTAAACATGTTTCATTAATTAAAAAATAATATTGGAATAAAACTTATGTGCAAAGCAGAACTACAATTAACTTGAAATGATGATAATTGTTACCCAACATTTAATTATATAGAATTACTTACCTTAATCAAAGGCAGACGAGATGGAGGTTGAAGTAATTTGACAATAGCTTGTAATCCATAATGTAATCTGACAGCATTCTGTGCAACTTCAGCTTCATTATGTCTGCTTGTCAAATGACGTAATGCACATACCTAATTGATTTTTAACAAATAATATTAAACAAAACTACTTCAAAATAAATTCACTATAAATATTCACTTTAATATTCTTATATTTAAATATTTTTTAAAGATATTATAAGCAAAGTTTATTTAATAGTAAAATAACCAAATTACAGAATTATCAAATTGGAAATTAAATACCTTCTAATACAGACAAAACAAAATTGTCATTTATTAAAAAAATATTTTAAAGTATGATTAAAATAAAACTTTTCATACTTGTCTATAGTGAAACCAGTCTGCACTAAAAAGTTTACATACACTTTATGCCAAATCATAAAATGAAACTGTCTTTCAGTGTTAAAACTTTTAAAAAAAGACAAAATATGTATGCAAGTACTTTCAACAGTGCATCATCATCATCATCAGGTAAAATTGTTTATAGAGTATGTACTAAATTATACAAAAATTTTTTGCCAGATGAAGATGGTCATTCATCACTGAAAGTACTTGTCTGATATTTTATCTTTTTTAAAGTCTTAACACTGAAAGACAGTTGTTTTTTGTACTGCTTAGTCTGTACTACTGTATAATTTAAATCCTATCAAAAGCTATCTTGTTTTTTTTCAATAAATTTTAAAAAATAACAATTAATAATTGCATGTAATTCAAATTATATTACTTTAAAATATGAAAACTTTGTTTTATTTTTATTTGTAAAATTGTTAATAAATTTTATTTTAAATTTTACTTTCAAAATTTTCTGAAATATACTACTCACTTTTAATTTTAAATAAGTAGTATATTTTAAATGAGCTATTTTAATTTAATATCTGAATACAATGGTATCATTTTATTAAAACTTACAGCTGGTTCTGTGATTTCTTCTCTATCACCTGCTTGCACTATGACTCGCACTAGACCTTCAATTCCACCCAACTGACAAACAACGATTTTGTTGTTTTGATTATTGCAGGTTAAATTTGACAAAACTCCTGCTGCACATGTTACAACATTGATATCAGTGCTGCTTAGTAGCTGGACTAAACTTTGAAGCAACTGTTCTACATTTTCCTTTAAAAAAAAAAAACATTAAAATTTGACTTATAAATTAAATTTATTTTTATAATTATAATCAATGTTTCCAATCTATTAAACTTATTAAATGAATAATGAATTTCTAATATTAACAAGTGTGGAAAAGGAAATAGCAATTTCATTAAAAACACCTAACTTCATACGCATCTATAATTCATGTAAAGATGACAATTTGATCCACAGTCACTAATTTTTATGAACTGAACAAAGTAGTGTGTCTTAAAGGCAAAAAATAAACAATTTTTTACAATTCAGCATTATTAAAAGACTACTAAAATAATTCTTACAATTTAAAAAGTTAAATACTGTCACCTATTTTTTAACTTAATTATGGTTAGCAACTTCATGCTATTGGAAAATTGTTAGAGTCTTTTTGTTAATCGCTGTATGTCAAGCTCTTTTAAAACTCCAAATGCTCTCAACGGCGTGGTAATTGTCTCCTACTTTCACATTTTCTAGACGACTCATTCCGAGACACTGATGCTTTAGTCAAGGCATAGTATTCTAAGCAGTGTGAATCTTTTGACAGTCTGGAAGTAGGGACATTACTTAACTTTTTAAATTGCAATATCTATTTCAGTAACTGCTTAATCAATGTTAAAAGTGTGTAATCAATGAAAAAAATGTTATTTTAGTTTTTGTTTACAAAAAGCATTATTTTAATTTCTAACTTGCTAGAGTTAGAAATAGAATGAAATCTTCAACCATATTGCCTGTTCCCAAGCATTTCCAGAAACTTTTCTGAAAATAGATCATTAAGTTTAGAAGCACTCAAAATGATTTTCTGTATTTTATTTAATAGTCTTTAACTTCATTAAAGCATTTTTAGTATTTTTTTTTTCCTCTTTAAATTTTGTTGAGTTTCTGAATTATTCATTTATATATAATTTCGTAATTATGAAAAACTTTAAAATGGTTAATGATCAAATATTGTATTTTAGGAGATTCTGTTCAGTATTTTTTAATGTTTACAAAAAAAATATTTCTTACAAGGGACAATAATGTTAAAATCATGATCTTTCATAAAATAATACTAATTCTACAAAATTTAAAATTGTATTTTAAATCTCTTATGTTTCATGATTTATCTAAAATATATCAATTAAGACTATATTTTGAGTATATAGAAAAAATATATCTATATTTTGACTATAAAACCAACTATAAAACCAACTTAGTGTACTTATTGGCAGTATCTATATAAGGTTACTACAAATGCACTGCTCAAATTGATTATAGGATATAATCACATAAGATTTGTTTTATAATGAAATCAATACTGTTGACTTGACTCTAATGTTGTAAGATCTAATTGTTATGTTATTCACAAAGAACTGAGTGATATTCTTTCCATATCAGCTGTACTACAATAGTAATTGTAAACAGGTTATAGATGATCTATTAGTATTATTTTAATAGGCCTAAAATTCAATAAGTATGGGCAAATTGCCTGGATATATAATAAGATTGAATGCAGCTTCATAAAATTACAACAGTATGTAGAGACAGCTACAGGGCAGGTTTTGAAAGTGTAGATGGTTGGACAAGTGTGATTCTCAACAACAGTGCAAGAATCACAGCTGATCTAGAAAATCACACCAGTGTGTGATTTTTGTAAGTAAAAAGGATTGAAACCAGAAAATTCACAGATTCAGTAATATTGTGGAATGTGTATAAATGAATGGAAAATATACCAGTGGGCTAGAAAGCTTTCAAGGCCAAACATTAATTGTTGATGAACATTGATGAGGTTGTCTTTTCACAGCCTTCAGTGATGCTAACATTACTTGCATGGAAGCACTTACTTGTGAGAACAGGGATTTCTGTAGACATTACTGCCACAAAATTGAACATAAGTCTTGGATCTGCACATTGCATCATCCATATCACACTGAAATATTGCTATCAGTGCTCTAGGTGAATGCCAAGAACGTTGACTGATGAACAACGTTCAAGTGTTGAAGAAATTTCTTGATTTGTTACCATGCTGAAGTGAAGAAGTTCTTTCACCTTCAGCTTGAAGAGAGATAGTCAGACAAAGTTTTACTCTGTCTGATTATCATGTATGTTTGGCAATCTTAAGGGAGCATTGCAAGGAGGAAAATTTTACAGCAACAATAAGGTGAAGGTGGCAGTGCATTTATGACTTCAACAGCCAAAAACCGTTTTTCTACTGAAACAGACACTTGTTCATTGATGTGAAAAGTGTACTGCAAAGGATGGTGACTATGTAGAAATACAACTCTTTATTTGGATCTGTACATATGATATGCATCTCAACAAAATGTAATTTTTCCTTATCGAATTACCCCCTGTAGATAAAATGAAGTGCTGAATTCTGTTGCAGTACAAAACTGATCCTACAATATCCCACAAATGTTTTTGAACAGTACAGACAAATAATAATAAAATTTTTACTTGTTTTGTTGCAGCATCTGATAAATTACGAAGGGTCCATAAACAATTAAGAATCAATCTTTGACTCTGATGTCCAAGATGAGTGGCTAATGCTTGCATTCCACCTAAAAACAAATATAAATGACTTAAAAAATATCAATTTTTTCAATTAAAAGTTTGATATCCAGTGTAAGACATTTTAAATTAATTTTGCAATTATATAAATATTTAATTGCAGAATAAACTAACATTAAAACTGACATCACTTATATATCACTTAAAATTGGAATATAAATGATTATCAACAAATTCATAAAAAATTTGTACCTGCTTCCACTATTGCTGGTTTATTGCTACTACAGACAGAGAGTACTTTTAAAACCCTTGATGTTGTCCATAATAATTTTTCATATGTATAACAACGCATGATTCGCACTAATTCAGCAGGACCCCCACTTGCCAAAATTATTAACTGAAAAACATTTAGTCTTTTAACCTTATGTCAATAAAATAACACTATTTTAAAAAATTAAAATACCTTGCTTTCTTGATTTCCGTAAGCAAGAATTTGCAGACAATCAGTAACGATAGCTAGAAATTTTACATTGCTTCTTTGAAGTAGAACCACCATCTTCTGTAGACCACCAGCTAATCTAACAGCCATTTTAGATCCTTCTTGATGCAAGAGCAAATTATGAAGTGTAGTTATAGCATAACATACCACTGATTCTACAGCAGAACTAAATAAAGTTTTAAAATAAATTTATATATCAAAATTTTCACATTATTTATAAAATAGAATTTTTAGAATATAGAATTAATAGAATGATCACACTGTAGAAGCCATCAAATAGTTTTATTGTTGGATTAAATGTTTTTTGAGACTGCTCTTCTTCATCTTCAGATCTAAACACAAAATTATTTAAAATTTCTTCTTAGTGATTAAAACTTGTTTCAAAGAATTCTTTGTTCTTCACAATAATTTAAAATTTTTCATTTTTATAATTACCATGATTCTAATTTTATTTGATTTTTTCCCTCTGTTATTTATTTGCAATAGAATCAATTTGTTTTTTTAAAGTGAGTTAGGACAACACCACTTGGCTAAGCCGTGTGGGAATAGCACACTTTACAAGTGCATTTTATAAAAATTTTGATGGATATTAATCTCTAATTGATAAATGATAATTAATTTAATCATTTAATTCAACAAAAATTCAATTATTTGCATCAATCATTTCAAATTATTCAATTATTTATGAGTTAATTTATTTACTTTATTTAAAACTAGCAGTATCGACCAAGCATTGCTATGGCTCAAAATGTATCTATTATAAATGTATAACACTTCCTTGCAGGGGAAATTTCGAAAAATCCCTTCTTAATGTACATTCTCTTGACATACCCTATTAAAATGCAATCAAAAACACAAAAAAAACCACATCTAAAATAGTATAATAGAAGCCAAGTTCTTCACGATAAGCCTTAATTTTGTCCCTTTCCCCTGTGGGGGGGAGAATTTCGACATCTATATTATATAAAAACATGCATGTATTGAAATGCAACATTGTGTCAAAATTCCAAAGCAATTGGTGAAGAACTTTTGGAGATTAGCTATTAGGAATAAACGAACATTTACATTTTTATTTATATATATATAAGTGAAATAATAGTTATTTTTAAAATTATAACTTATTATTTTATTTGTTGTCACATATAATTCAGATTTCTATTTATAGCAAAAGTATGCAAAAATAAAGACAAAAATTTATACCTTAATAATTTAACAAGTGCAGGAATTCCTCCAGATTTAAAAATTGCTAATAAACCTTGACGATGATGAGAGAGATTATGCAGAGTACTAGCGGCACATCTAGTTGTTTCTAAATCATTAGAAGTTGACATTGCTCGAACAAGTGCTGCCACCATTTGAGGAGAATTCATTAATGCATGTCGTGAAGCTTCTTTTTTCGATAACTGATGGACCATCATAGCAGCTTGACTAACAACAACCTGATCTTCATCATTTAACAACTTTATCAACTCTGGAATGGCTCTAGTTGCTAGATCAGCATCATCCTGAATAAAAATAAATCATTATTACGACTAATTATTATTATTCAGAAATTGTGAAATGTTTTCATTTTTGTAATGATGATATATTATTATGAGAAAATGATATTTTTAAGTTTAATTAACCATTTCCAAATATGTAATTCAATTATTAAACACTTTGAAAAAGCTTGAGCCTAAAGTGTATTTAAATAAATAAAAAGTTACAAAAATAAACATATAAAGTTATTACTATGAGTATTTTCCTTTCAATATATATTTTTGAGGTAATAATGTTCCAGAAGACTTAAAATTACAATTTACTAAATAATTGAACATAACTTTCTTTTAACTTTTAATAACCATTCGTTAAGTTATAAATTATTTTATTAGTATAGTTTTGATTTAAAAGGAATTAATCACAGTCTTTATAGAGTACATTTTTGTCATAAATGATTGATTACTATTTACTAACTAAAAAAATTATACAATAATATGACTGAAATATAAGATATATCAATAAAAACAAAGAATATGCAAAATATGGTAGAAAATCTTGATTATTTTAAATATAAAGCAAGCTGGAATCTATTAAATTAGATGATGTAACAGAAATGTAATTTTCTTGAAGAATGAGTGCCATTTTGCTAAGCTTATATACAGAGACATTTTTTACTTTTGGATACATTTAATTACTTTTTGTACTTTTCATTTGTATCTTCTTTATTGAATTATACATGAAATAATATACAACAGCATAATAGAATTAAAATAAAACTTTTAGCAATTTCAAATTTTTCTGTAATAAACAGTTCAAATATTCTAAATTAGAAAGTGTCTATTAAAATCTTCAAATATTAATAATACATTTATTCAGCATTCAATTTACTGATATTTTTGTACTTGAAAACATTTAATAAGTTATCTTTAATTTTTTGAAAATTTCTCAAATGTTTGGCTTGAAGAAATTTATACATAAATTACGAGTAATTTCTCAGTTTTCACTGTATTAATATTAGAAATGTACAATGGTTTCTATCTGTTTAACAGAAGAAATAAACAATTTCAATATTTTATAACATCAAAAACATTTATTTTTTTTATAAATAAGTTTAGAACTGTCTACTAATAAATATTCAGCTATCAGCATTAGAAAAAGAAATATAAATGATAAAAATTCCTTTAAAAAATAAATAGTCTCTATTATAACTGTCTACACATCTTTGTCAGGTATATGCAGTTGTATTCACATGGTTTTTCCAAATGTAAATAAAATAAAAAGCAAAAATAATAGGGTTTTTATAGCAATTTATTTCTAACTTTATTATTTTTTATGACAACTTCACTGGGGCAAAATGGTTGATTAGAAATAATGATAATGTCCACATTTTTTGAAAAAATTCATATCTAAATTACATTACATATATCAACAAGCACATACCTGATAATTTATTATATTTACAACTGCATGTTTCAACATTTGAGAAGGTTCTGATAATTTCTGAACAGCAGTTGGACGACTAGTATCAAACTGAGTAGAAGGAATTTCGATTCCTTCTTCGAGTGTTTCTGGAAACATTGCTTCTCGAACACGTTGTGATCTTGTTTGGCTTAATTGTTGATTTATTTCTAAATAATTGAAATTAAAAAATTTCATATATATTATTCATAAAATGAAATATATTTATTTTAAAATATATTTACCATCCACTTGTTCATTTGTTAATCCTTGTCCAAATTCTCTTTGTTCCCAGTCGAACAACATTTGATTAGTATCCATCTCTTCATCTTTACCTGTTACAGATGGAGCCTGTCAATATTAAAAAGAAAAAAAAACAGAAAAACATTTAAATAATTTTTAAAACAAAAATTATTATAATATAATGAAAAAAAAAACCATTCAATAATTATTTTAATAATATTCTTTTAACAAAAATTTAAGAAAAATTTGTTATTATTTTGAGACTTTCATATACAGTAAGACCCTGCTTAACGCTGCCTCAATTAACGCTGATTCAATATAACGCGATCTGCTTGAAGTCTAAAGAATGCTCAAAATTTACACTGATTCAAATTAATGCAGCATTTCATTAATTCATATATAATAGGATTATTCCCAAACACAAACCAATCAGCAAAAGGTGGCAATTCGTCATAGCACAGTACTTTCCTTAAATCTGTTTGTTTGGTGCAATTTTTGGAAAAATATAACATCGTGGATGCCATAGGAAATATTGACTTCACCTGGTAAGAATTAACTGATAAATGCATGAATGGAGTGTGGAAGAAGTTATGGCTAAAAGTATCCAAGAATTCTCAACGAGAAGAACCTATCACTGTATTGTTAGGTTGACAATTTCGTCAACCTAATCGATACAGCACGACTAGGAGATGTAGACGAGCAGGATATTGAGGAGTTACTGCAGCTTTCTGGTGAGAGCCTTACCAATGACCTTCAAGAACAGACAGAACAAGGAATTCATGTAGAAATGGAAAATAGTGATCTGAAAACAAAGAACACAAAGAATTTCTCTACAGATTTCCTTAGTAAAAGTTTAGTAATGTTAGTAATGTAAAGTTTTAGTAACATTATAGCAAATGATCCAGATTTTAAAAGAAGTGCAAAAGCAAAACAAGGCATTTTGGATGCGATCTTCTGCTACCAACATTTGCTTAAAGAAAGAAAAAAAAGCAACAAATAAAACTACACAACTTGATCACAAAAACAAGAATTTCAGAAAAGCCAGGACCTTCATCACTAAAAATGAACTTTACATTTCTGTGTGCATATGTTTGTGTGTTATTCATAAGTGTAATCAACGAAAAGTGGATTCGACTGTTAAGAATTGTCAAAAAAAGGTTCCCGATTGTCTGCCTTTACATGAACAAATTATGTTATCGATTTTACAAGGTTTTTCCTTAAAGTTTAAAATGTCAGTAATTTTTGAGAGACAATGTGTGCATTTATGTTCATTTGATATTTTATCTGTTATTAAATGAAATAAAATTATTTTGTTTAATAACAAATAAAATATCAAATGAACATAAATGCACACATTGTCCCTCAGATTGAAAATTAGAATTGTATTAATAAATGCACACATTTATTAATACAATTCTAATTTAGTTTATTTTGATCTTTAAAGTCACACTGCGTCCTATATGCGAGGTTGTCTTATATTTGAGTAAATACAGTATATTGTAGTGTTAAACAACTTTTGTGTGAGGTTATTTGTTTATGAACATAAACTATCATGTAAAATGTTCAATATTGCAAATGCGATGTGGTCAAAATTATATTTTGACATATAATAAAAGTCTAATAATAAATCCTAAGAAATTTTGTAGTAATTGTACTATGCAAGTGTATGAAACTTGGAAACATATATTCTTTCAATGTATAAAATTTAAAGCAAGTAAGAAAAAGTATTTGATAAGATTTAAATGGTGGAAAGATATAAACAACATATCGCATTTTTCAAAAAATGATTATTATTGCATATTTTACTTTATATTCTCTTGTATTAGGCTATTACATTAATTTGTCAAATTGTATTAACTTCAGTTTTGTTCATCACTGTATGTCTTTCATTTTGTAATATCCTGCATTATTCTATTGTATTAACTTATTATGTTGCACTAACTTCACCTTTATGTATCACTCTTGTAACAAACTAAGGGTTCAAACAATAAAAAATTGAAAAATTAAATATTCTACATATTTGCTTTTGAACTAATATAAAGAGAAAAGCAAACAAATTTCCATAAGATTAAAATAAAATTTTTCTTATAATTAATGTGGTTAAAATGCAAATATAACTTCTCTAAGGATGAAATGGATGCATATTTTATATTTTACTGTTAAAATTTAATTATATTTAAAATACTTAAATTAGAATATAATACAATTTAACATATATTAATATTACCTGTGTATTTGATCCAGAATGGATCCCTGAATCTACATGATATGAATTTTGTTGCCAAATCATTGTCTGCTCTTTTGGATTAGAAACTGGTACTTCAGGTGTTCCGTAATTTCGATGTAACACTATTTACAAAAGTAATAATGATAAATTTTCATGAAATTAGTCTTGATTAAATAATTAATAAAAAAATTTAACTGTCAAAAATTTATCAGATTTATTAAAGTTGATAAAAAATTTAGAAATTTTAATATTTTACAAAATTAAACAAAAAAAATTTGTTTAAGACTGTCTTACTATAGATAAGTCTTTTACATTACAAGAATAAAATTCTGTGATCCTCTTATATTTCTCAAGTGAGATTTACAACATTGAAATCAGTAAAGTTCATTCAAATGTATAAGAGATAAAACACGTAATTAAGCACAGACGGATCTTGAAACAAACCTTTTTATGTTTCAATTAGAAGAAGCAGCAAGTGTATATGAAATAAAAATTAACAAAACAAAACATACTAGGCCATGACCAAAAAGTCACCTCCAATACAGGTCATTAAAGGTCATTCACATTAATACTGGTGGACAATAGTTAATAGTATATTGTATCTCCTTCTCATTTATCACACTGGCCAGTTATCAAGGCACTGAGGTGACCAAGTTGCACAACATTGCAACCAGAATTTCAGCCATACTTCACCCAAATACACCTGCACTGCTGAAGTGTCTGTGGTTGTCATTGGTCTATTTCTGTTTCAATCAGTGCCATATATTCTCAATAGGTAATATTCCCAGGTCAGGAGAGCATGTGAATGCAGTTTGAATGCCCAGCCAACCACTTTTGTAAATGTTTTAACTCTTTAATGTGCTAATATAGCTAAACTGATGCTAGACTATCAACCAAATAATTTGTTGTAAAAATGGTGCTTTAGGATTTGGATATAATGATATCACTGCAAAAGTTCAGGGTGCAACAAAATTGGTGTTTATGAGATCTCAAACCATTAAAGACTGTAATTTTTGCACCTTACATGTGTAACCATAGATGGTAAATTTTTTCATCTCCTTTCTTGGCAATGTTGTCATATTTAACGGTGAAAATTCTCTCAACTATATACTACTTGCTTCTAACAACATATAGTCTAACCCAAATGCAGAGTATCCATTCTAAACACATTCACTTCATAAATTTGTTGAGGTAGAGTTTTTGCTTTGCATTATAAAAACCAGTTCACTTGGAAAACATATCTATGCATTGACAACTCAGAGACAGGCTTTTGAAAATTTTCTCTTGCTTATTGTGTTAGATTTGTAGTTGTTATATGTCAGTTTGTCTGAATATGGTAATAAAGCATACAGAATATAGCACACAATTCATATCTGTTGAGTATCCAATGTCTGCTTAGTGTCTTTCCAAGATAACTGGGTTCTAGTTAATTTGTAATTGTTGAGCATACCATGGATTGTTTGATTATGTCAAATGGATATAGATGCAGTTGTATGTTTAAAATCCCCATTTTGTGGTGCTGAATAATAACTGTTGCAAGATCTGGAGCAGGTTTACTTCATGGTATTTTAGGGTTCTGCAATAGTTTCTGTTTATAATTTCTTTATCTTTTTGATCAAGATTCATGTCTTGACAATTCAATATATTATCTAATGGACAAAGCAGTTCATAGCTGTTTTCATAAGTCTATCATTTAAATTCTAAATTATTAAATTATAACTTAAGATTAATGAAACTAAATGACTGCAGATTTAAATCAGACTACTTTAATGTTACCATTAATAATTAAATACTGAGTAATTTGGTATAGAGACAGGCATTAGGCACCATCTCTTATTAAATTTAATAATTATAATTAAAATTAATATTTATTAAATAATTTAGTATATTTTGGAAGAAAAGAATTGGCCCAAAGCAAAACTTGAACCCTCAACTGCTAACTACTGTATGGATGTGTTGTCAGTTATGCTATCTGACTCTCTGTCCAAATCCACACTTCCAGACATATTTAATGGATTTCTGGATGTGAGGAATTTGATGTAACTGGCAATACATCAACATGATAAGTGGCAGTTGCAGATTCAAGTGCCACTCCAGGCTAATTCTTTTTTCTAAAATATTATAAATTAATTAATAAATAAATATGATATTAATTTAATAAGAGTGTAAAGTACTTAATTTTTTTAGTAGCTTAGGAAACCGACTATAATTACGGTCGGTGAAACTTCCGTTAACCTAACGGGTACTTTACGCGGATTCGAGATTAGTTTGCCAGGCCTAGGCTTTTAAACGTGCACCGAAATATTAGTAATAACAACGATAAATATCAAGTCAAATCAAAAGTTCAAATATATTTAATTAGCAACTAGAACGTACTACGTACAAATGTCAATACTTCAAACAAAATTTATTAACGAAATTCAACAAGTCAACCCGACAATAAACTTAGCTACTTAGCTTAACTTAATAGTAATTCCCCTTTGAAATTCAACAAATCAAATACTTAGAAACTATGAACAAAATCTCTTACTAATTAAACGTCTATCCGTCACCTCACTATACGAAGAAATTATTTCCTCACACCTTTCGATATCGTCAAATCGTCAATCGAACTCCTCTTTAACACCTTGGATCGTCCAATTATCAATCTGGACTTCTATCAGAAAATACTTCGCTTTCGAATTAACCTCGCTCTCACAGTCGCCTCGATTTGGAATTCACCTCGGTTTGGAAATCACCTCTGCTTCTTCGGTTAACGTACGGGTTTTATACTGTGAGGTGACGTCACACTTGAGCTGGGTTACTCCTCTTATTTACATACTTAGTTGCTAACATTAACTTTCTGTTCTGGCAGCTTTAAGTTTCCGACAAAGCTTATAAACCGTTTACAAAATATTTATCATAATTTTCTGGGATGTTTAAGACGGTTTATCAAGTATTTCTCTACTAGTGATTGTGGGGACTCCCCCTCCATTTTTTTTTCTGCGGACTGTTACTTCCGCCGGGCAGCGCAAGTGCGCAAGATTTTTTCCTACGGCGCTTATTTCTCCGTGAGTTGTTTTATCTTCATTTTTCATTACTAACAAGAGAGTGGTGGGGAACCTTCGTCCTAAATAAACATAAACCCCAAACAAAAGATAATAAAACGGAAATAATAATAAAATAAAAATAACGTTCGGACTCAGTTCCTTACAAGAGATGGCACCCAATGCCTACCTCTAGTTCCAAATTACTCAGTATTTAATTATTAATAGTAGTGGTAAAGTAGCCCAATTTAAATTCAGCAATCATTTGGTTTCATTATCAAAATATTGGGCTATGAGATGTTTATACATGTAACTTAAGATTAGTATTCAAAATTGAAAATTACAAATTCTATTTTATTTTATTTAGTATTTATCTGAAAATTTTTCAAAAATATCATACTTGTTCTTCCTACAGCAGTGTTGGAAGGAGTATAACTCATTCTCAATTTCACCTATAATAAAAGAAAATTACAATTAATTATAATAATATATTAATATAATTTACAATATTAAAATAATTTAATAATCTGCATGATAAATAACATAAATTAAATTAAAACTTGAAATTATTTTTAAAATTTCATCATCAACGCAATGCAATTTACATAAAGATACAGAACAATATTGCATGAGATTACTGTAACAAGAAACTAATTCTGAGACATGCAAATAAAAGCAAGCTCCAAAATAGTAATAGCATCAAGCCTTTCATTCATTATTTATATGTATTATACTTTTTAGTAATTAATAAAAATCAGTGTTTTGTTTAAAAAGTACCGAAAATTATTGTTCTGAATGATTTAGTAATTTTCAAAAACTAATACAAATACCTTTACTTAACTAAAGAATTTTTAATTTACTATAATAAACATTTCTGAAGCTTTTAGCTTCATCTTCAACACATCATTTGACCTTTGTTACATTTGGTTAAACTGTTTTCATTTTGTTTATATAAGGGTCAAGTGATGCATTTGAAGTTGGAGCTAAAAGCTTTGAGAACATTTATGTTATATTAAATTAAGAACTTTTATTCGATTAAAAACTTTTTCTATTGGTGTTTTAGAATTTGTATAAGGAACTGAAAATATGTTAGTCTGTTGGGAAGTCTCCCTCTTGTCGATTTTCAGAAATAACTTGGTAAAACAATTTAACATAACGTTTATTTATAACATAGAACTTATGACTCAACATAAATCATATTGCCATACAACTTAGAAAGTACGGAGAGTGATTTCTTCCCTACTGACACTGAGACCTCAAATCAGAAAGAAAAGGTTTCTTCTTTTGTGTGTTCTCCTTCATCCTCAAACACGATTGCTCTGGCCTCTTCACATCTTTTCAGGAAGTAGTTTGCAACTGCAATAGCAGTCTTTGCCAGTGATAGCAAGACATTAAAAGTATTTGGAGTTGAATTTAACCCAATGTCTTGAGCATGTGACTAATGTATCTTGCTGCTGCTGCTGCGAATCTTCTGCTTCAGTCATCGGAATGTGAGGGTTGGTTTCAATGACTGTTTGAGTTGTTGCTGTTTCCGGAGTGCTTCTAGCATCCTCCTTATACATGTAAGCTGGCTTGAGTCATTCAATATTAACATTGATATGTCGATTTATCACTGCTATCTTAAAATTTTTGTTTCCCCACCTCAATACATGATACACTCCTTCGTAAGGCAGTTGTAACCATTTTGGAGTGCATCAGTTCACAAAAAGATGTTGGAACAGGAGACAAGATCTTTATGAATGTAAGACCCTGGACTAAATAATGAAAGATACTTCCAAAAAAGGAAAACAATGCCAAGATGTAGCTAATGTATGACCTGAGAGAGTTTCTCCTTTCACTTTCTCAGAATCAAGAATGGCACCTTTCTCGCAAACTTTTGTCCTCCCCGAGGTAGGCTGTTGTTTTAATATACCAACGAACGGCCAATTCAGGCAGACGTCGCCTGTTCCTCCAACAGTCTAGTCGTGCCTGGCTCTTACCTACTTTACTAATGGATACTTCATTTATAGATACTCCTCATCTGCTGCTACATATTTAAAGGATGGACTGTAGTGACAAGAGCTTTCTCTAACTAATCCAGTCAATGATACTGACTTATATCGCTGACTAGATTGGTTAGATCCTTAGAACCATTACAACAAGGTATTTATCAACTCGCAAAACATTGTGAACTCTCTCTCTCTTGCATGCTCAAGGCTACTAAAATCCTAACAGACTCTCTATAATTGTCAGTGTAAAATTCTATATGTTTAATAAACAGGTATTTGTTTAGTTTAACTTGTATCTGAGTGCTTTTCTTTTGTCATGCTGTCTCTAAAGCCTCCTCCATCCTGAATCCGACCAACTATGCACGCAACCTCTCGTGTGACCTAACAATAACATAAATAAACAGCCCCAGCAGCTGTGCGGTGTCTTCCATCCTGACGAAGTCACCACTGATGCAATGTTGACCCTTTGGTCAAGTGATACAGAAGCAGAGGGAGTGCTTCACTCATGAACAAACACTGCTGTTTCCTTAGGAAAACGTAATTCTGATCTGATTTTCTGCATTTCCTCTCTCAGCTTACCAACAAAGGTGACTGGATAGGGATGATCAGTAACTGAGGAGAGGAACTCATGTGGTAAACATAGGGGCACTCATAAATCATCTCAACTGTTGTTGCCTGGATTTCCTTCCAGAGCTGAAACCCAACGGTACTGTAGGAAGCATCACAGTCCATCAATTTTTAGCATGTGCCATTATGACTGATTTCAGTTGGCAATGGAACCACTCTACTTGGCCATTTGCAGCTGATGGTAAAGAGTTTTGCAAATTCTTGCAGTCCCCAACCAAGAAGTGAGGGCTGAGAAAAGCAAAGATTTGAACTAGACTCCTTGATCTGTTGTCAGGTGCAGTGGCAGACCAAAATGGGCTATCCATTGAAAGTAGAAAGTCTCCGCTACTGCCTGTGCAGTACTTTCGACTAAAGGAAATGCTTCTGGCACTTAGGTAAATGGTCCATACAGGTGAGACAAAATCTGCATCCATCTGATGGAGGCAAAGGTACTACCAAGTTTATGTGAACATGCTAAAATGTAGCATTAGGAGTAACAAAGTTGCCAACAAACAAAAGTCGCTTGTCACACTTGAAGCCAACTAGGCTTCAAGTGTGACAAGCGACTTTTGTTTGTTGGCATAGAATTTTTTCTATTTAATGAAAAACAACAGCCAAACACAATGCGTTGAGCTGGCAGAAAAGAAGAAAAAAGGGAAGAGGGGAAAAAGATAAAAAGAAGAGAAAAAAAGGATCCCTCTGAGAAACATACAGAAGGTTACTACACTCTCTATGAACTGAAACTACTATGAAAACAGCAAATATACTGATAACTTAAAATTACCTTATTAATTAATTAATAAATTAACTTAAAACTACTTACAGTATACTAACTTAATGTTAAATTATTACTAACAAGAATACTGACAGGACAATAACCCAGACAAACTAGAGCATGCAATGACCAATGAGCAGAACACCAAATTTATTTATTTATTTATTTTTTAAACAAATCTAAAGACAACATGAAGAGCAATGAAACATGTATAAAATCAGAACCCAAAAGCTATAAAGAAACAACAGATGCAATACAAAAGAACTATCAGTGCAATTAACCTTAACAAGAACCATAGAATGTGAATGAGGAAACCAATGTGTTGTGTGTGCCATTGAAGAGAGATACCACACGGGCTTTGCTGAGAGATGATACATGCTTGTTAGCATGAAATACATGAACAGACCCAAGTTAACACGTTGGCTCTCATTGACAGCCAAACATATCGTTCTTGGACGAGTTTAACCAAAGTTCTGACACCAGGGTGAGAGAGAGTTCATGTAGATAGTTAAAAACCTGCCGTTGAAAGTCCCTAGGCACAAATGGTCGTATTCGGCCAGTGGAAATGTCACAATATAAGGCTGATTTCAGTTGGCAATGGAACAAACCACTCTACTTGGCCATTTGCAGCTGGATGGTAAGGAGTTGTGAAGTTCTCACAGTCCCCAGCCAAGAACTTTGGTTCTCCCACTGGAACTGACTTTAAGATTAAAGAGGTAAGTGGAAATGGAATTAAAAAAACTTACTTGGTAAGTTTTTTTAATTCCATTTTCCTTTGTTGTGCTACTGCTGTTTGTGAAAGTTGATGAATGCTGGAATCTTGATGGTAGAGATGTTGACGCAAGAGAGAGCATCTGTACAACACTGTCATCTCCTTTTACAAAACAAATGTGCATAGTGAATTAAGTGATAAAAACCGAACAAATGTCTCAGCTGTCTAGGGGAACACTTATTGGTTTTTTGTTGAAAGGAAAATGTAAGTGGCTTATGGTCTGTGAACAACACAAATAGATGGCCTTCATCCATATGCATGAAGTACTTGATGGACATGTATACAGCCAAAAGTTCTGTCGTAGGCACTGTACTTTTTCTGTGATGGCAAGAACTTTCTGCTGAAAAAGGCCAGTGGCTGCCAGCTGTTGGACACTTGTTGCAGTGCAGCTCCTAATGTTATGTTGGATGCATCTACGAGGATCGCCAGCAGTGCTTTGAGTAATGGATGAGCCAGAGCGGCAGCTTCCTCTCAAAGACCTTTGTCTTCACCTGCATCAATTTGATTCACCCATAGCAGCATGGGGAAATGCAACAGATTTACGTAAAAGCCTGAAGAAGAGCCCAGAAGGGGTGTCAAAAACGTTCTCAATAGTAGAACATTTTTGCTCCGGTTATTTGGTTTAAGTAAAGTTGATTTTGTATTCATTCTGGTGTGTTAAGAAGTTAAGTGGAGAATAAACCTCCTGTATAAGCTAACCATTGCTAAAAAATGATGGAGCTCTTTAACGGTCTTAGGTTTCGAGAAACCCATGTAGGGTTTGAACCCGGTTTTGAAAAACAGATTTTTTGAAAAAATTTATATAATTTGGAAACCAGGCTTTCTCAACTTAAAAAATTACCATACTGTTGAAATATCATACAAAAATGCTGTAGATGTTCTGCTTCATCAGCTGAGCATGTTGTCAAAATATGGGACACAAAACTCTAGTCCTTGAAGGACCTGATTCATACAATGTTGGAAGGTAGCAACTGCATTAGAGAGACCAAAAAGGTGTAAAAAGATATTCAAACAACTTGAATGGAGTTGTCACTGCAGTCTTTGGTACATCATCTGCTCTCGCTGGGATCTGGTGATATGCCTTTGCCAAGTCTACAGTGGAGTAAATCCATTTTCCTTCCAGGATTTGGATGCAGTCTTGAACATGAGGCACAGGATATCAATCTGGTATGGTGGTTGCATTCAGCCTGCAGAAGTTCCCACAAGGGCACCAGTCTCCATTGCTTTTAGGCACCAGATATAAAGTACTAGCCCAACTACTCTTTGAGGGGTGGCAGATGCCCTGTGTGACAAGATATTCAAATTCCTGCCTTCCTTCCAGAAGAAACCATCAAAGTTTTGAAAAAACTGGGGTCCTTTTGTCTCAATGTAATCAAGTCAGCTCAGGGAATTCAGCCAGGAGGTGATGATATGGTGAATCCCTACTCACAAATCTAATATTGGTTGGGGTGCCAACTGTGATCTTGCCTTTGGATTGCAGCTGCATCGGGGATCTACCAAATGACTTTGGCAGATGTCCACCTAGTAGTCCAAACTGATGCAAAAAATTCACTCCAATAATGAGTTGAGAAACTGCCACAAGAATAAAAGGCCAATAAAAAACTCTTTGGAAGCCTAAGTCTGGTTTAAACAATTTTTGGCAGTAAGTGCTTATGGTGGTCCCATTTGCTGCAAAGAGCTGTAGTTTTTTAGGTAATTGGTTAGTTTGGTTATGTTGCACAAGAACAACAGACACATCTGCACCTGCATCCACCAAGAAACATGTGCACATCAATTGATTGTAAAGGTACAGACAGCAGATTTCTGCAGCATTGCATGACAGCTTTTCTAGTTTTCATGATAAAAGTTACAAGCTGCTCATGCCCCAATTTCTGGATTGAGATCTATCCTAACATTCCAAGCATTCTAGGCGGGAAGAGATATCCAGTAATAATGCTTGTATCCTATGGTCCTCTTGGAATACCACTTGCACTGAGACAGAATCGTCCACTGTAGCTAGAATTCTGTCTGCCATCTCAGCTAGCTTGTTGAGGCTGTCTTTGGAGATAGCCAGAATTTGTTGTACGCTTGACAGCAACCATTGCAGAAACAGTGACTTCAGCAGATCATCACCTATATATGCTGATGACTGGACAGTATTTTATTCCAAAGTTGCATTCCTGAAATTAAATCCTTTAATCTTTGAGTAGTCTGCATATTGATGACACAGCCAGAATTTAAGCGCTTCATATGGCTTATCTCCCAGAGGGTTTAGAATAATATCTGCTACCACTGCCAGCTCTTTGGGGTGAAGTGCCAAAACCACATGGTATAATTTTGTCACTTCTATTGTCCTGCTAATGAAAATTGCAACTCCATTTGCCTAAACCATATTTCGGGGTTTGCTCTCCCCCTCTTCTTTGGATTGCCATGTTATGGGGCTAGCCCCATAACATGGCAATCCAAAGAAAACTTCCAGATTCTGAGCATCCAGGGCTGTGAAGCATGTGGTTGTTGATTTTGACTAACTCTCATATATTTGTTAGACAAAGTTGTTTTCTCACTCTATACATCTAATTGAGGATCTAGCTGCCCAAATATGTAAAATCCATATGCAATTTTTACTGATACTAATGGATTGCAATGCAAGTACATTGCCAATGTCCATCGACTTGTGTGTGTTCAAATCATGTTTGCGTCACATTTGTTGGAAGGTCCCCCTTTCATCAATTTTTTATAAATAGCTTGACGAAGCAATTTAACATAACATTTATTTATAACATAAAACTTATGACTCCAACATAAATGATATTGCAATACAACTTACAAAATACGGAGAGTGATTTCTTCTATACCAACATGGTATGGAAAAAATCTCTCTCCAAGATCCCAAGTCAGAAAGTTTTCTTTTTGATTTAGATTTTGATTAAGATTTCTTTTTGTATGTTCTCTCTTCATCCTCCTACATGATTGCTTTGACCTCTTCACATCTTTTCAGGAAATAGTTTGCGATTGCAACAAGTCTTCATTCAAGCTTTCAGCAATATACTTTTTTCAGAGACTACATTTATAAAATACAGACTCAAAAATAACTCATTATAAACAACTCTAATTTTTTAAAAATTACATAGAAAACATAAAATTCATTTCCTATGCTATTTTTAATATAAAAAATAGCATAGGAAAAATATAAAAATATTAGTATTGTAGATATAAAGTAGACATGATCCAACTGGATGCTAAAAGAAAAACTTTAATGGAGGAAATTATTTTAAAAATTATTTATAAAAAGTTTAATACTTCAAAAAATTATTTACAATAATACAATGATAATATCACAAAACAATTAAAGTAAGCTAAAACATTCATCTGTTACTAGCAAAAAAAAAAAAACAATACAATTCAACATAATAATTAACCTTCAAAATCTTGCTTATGATTATAAAATTATAATAAACTGAGTATTGTATTTTCTAACACTTTCAAATAATAATATTTATTTTCAGGAATGCCGGAATTAAAGATTCCAACATGGTTACTTAGAAAATGGAAAAAACAATATCTATTGCAATGGTTATATAAGGTAAATACAATATTTGTGCTTAAATTTAATTAAAAGATTAAACAAAACAGAATAAATTTATTAATAAAGTATGAAAAATATATAGATAGATATACATCATAATTAAATACAAAGCTTGGCTAAAATCATTTAAGTTTTTAGAAATCAATCACTTCAATAAAGAATAAAGACAGAATCTTTATGATTGATAACATTATGTTCATCATCTATCCCAAATATCAGATAGATTCAACAACTTCATAGTTGTCTAAGATCTAAAACTTGAATATTACTACTCAAAATTTTTACATTCTTTTCTAAAGTTTGCTTTTTGATTGTGTTGTTTTCTTTGTTATTTTAATATTCTTTAATTTTACAAATCACATTTCTATAGCTACAATATATGCCATACTTTTAGCATATTTCTTGTGTTTGTTAGATACTTTAGAAATGTTTATGCACATATCCAGGTATGGGCACCTAATCTTTTTTGAAATGTAATTGTGTAAATTGGTATTTAATTTCCACCAACTGGGAAAAGAATTTCTATATGTGCAACACCTTTGTGATAACAAAGCAGCAATGTTTAAAATGAATACATGCTCTACAAACTTTTACTAATTTATGGAAAGAACTATCCTAAGAAGGTAACAGTTGCTGATAGAAGTTAAAAGGTCTTATACTCCAGATACAAGACAACAGTGTCCATAAAACAGCATTTGCCAATTCTTTTATGTTTTCTAATTTAAATTAAAAACTTCTCGGTCCTTTCCACAAAAGCGTGTCTTTACTGTACCAAACCTATTGCAACAGATAGAGAAAGTATTTGATATTCTTAACCGTAAAATATATTTGAGTTTCTCTCTATATTGATAGTAATGCTTAAGTAATATTATAAAATTTTCTGTACTCTTTATGAGATTTACTTGAACAAACATTAAAAATACTAAACTTAATAAAATGTAAATAATAAAACTTGGAAATCCTATATAATAATTATCTTTAACTAATATTCCCTAATTTACTTTCCAAAATAATTTTAGACTTAAAGGTATGGGTATAAAAGTAAAAATATAGATAATCTAAATAAATTTTTAAAACTAAAAAAGAATTTGTAAAATGTCTGTTGCAGTAAAGACAATTTTCTGTCGGAAAACTTTTAAATTTTAATATATTATCAAACTTTATTTTCTTAAAACAATTACAAGGGACAAAAGGATACAAAACAAAAACCTTCATTGCTATTAAAAACTTTAATTTCTAACCTCTTTAGTAAACCTTTTCCCACAGGCTTTAACCAATGGATAAAAATTTATTATGCCAATTGGCGAATGGCATAATAAATTGATGATAATAATGATAATTCTTTGCTTACTTTTTCAAAAGTTTGTTACACAATCACATCTATCAATGCCCAGAATATTTAAGTGACTAAAAGCCAAACAAAGCTAAGAGACAGATATCCAGAATGAGTGGTCTTTTTTCATTTTTGTTAAGAGCTTCATCATGAGCTTTCATCCTTAGTTTCTCTGTTCATATCTTTGTCAATCAAACAGCTAATATTTTAATTTCCTTTGAAATTTGTAGTCTAGCATTCTCTCTGTCTCTTCAATTACAGATACATAAAAAATTATCTAACAGCAAAACCAAATTATTGTAGTGTGCAAAAACTATTGTACATTCTGTTTCACTCTATATTGTCAAATATTACTACTACTATCCCCTTACCCATGTAAACTTAATGATTATGCATACATGTAGGAATCTTAATATTCTAGCATTCATAACCTTCTTCTAATCCTCTTTTTGCCTTCCACACTTGTCTCCTTTTTCTCATCTGTTACTTCTTCCCTCTTTCCCATCTGTTTCTTCTCCATTGTTTTCCTCTTTCTCTCCTTTAAGTCCATAAATCCCATATACACAACAGATCATTGTTGGACACACAACTGACTGGTGTCAGATTCCTGACAATCTTTTGTAATTAATTGCTTATGCCACATAACCATCAATTCTCATAATGTCAATTAAATTATTTCATTTATAATCATATACTAAGCTTGGCTAAATAGGATATGCATTTAGTATCAACCAAACTTAGTATTTAATTAAAAACAAAATAATTTAACAGTGTCATACTGTTGCAAATGAAAGCAAGCATATATTACAGTATACTAGTTAGTTGTTCATTATAATGAGCAACTAAGTAGTTTAGTTTAGAACTAGTTGCTCATTATAATGTACTATCAGTGTATATAGTTATCATTTGAGAGTAATATAGAATTTAAATATAAAAAGTTTACCATGAATGGATCCATTATGATTAATACATAAACAGTATTTGCTCTTGTTCATACTTTAGGTCATATTACAATTATTTTTTATTAAATTGCACTCTGATGATGGATACAAATATGATACATATGTGAATTGCATATGATTTATATCTTGTCATTTGATGTGATGTCAAAGAAATAAAGTCTATTAATAACTTTTCATATTAAATATTTTATAACAAATACACAAATAACAGCAATAAACCTGAGTAATTTGGTAAATAATAATCAAAATTATCAGATTTTATGCTAACTTTAAGAAAATTACAACAAACTGATATCAAAGATAAATATTAAATCCATTTAATGAATGTGATTGTGATTCTGTCTACTTTTGATGTCAAATTTTTTATATTAACAAGTATCAAAATAATTTTTTTCTAATTTTAAATATTTCCTATAAGGCTGTCCATGAATTGGAACTGTGTGTACAGGTTTTAAACCATTTTTGACCCATTCTTTTGTTGTATATAATGATGTACCCTACTTTTGGAAAACCTCCTCCTCTAATTATAAGTACTGTACAATAGTTAATGGACCCAAAAACTGAAAAATTAATTAAAAAGTTCTGTAAAATATTTTCTGAGGAGTTATTCACATGATAAGTAGGTTTATAAGTGAAACTTTGTATACCACTAATATCACTAAAAATAGTCCATGAGAATAATACCTCAATCCTCTTCTCCCCATTGTTTATAATGATGTACTTTTGGCAACCCCTTTCTCCATTAAACAGTTCATACAATTAATGGACAGCCCCTATTTATTTTTCTCATAACAGGGGTCTCAAACTCAAACACTGCACTGGTTCAAATAGATGTATATCAGACACAGGCCATATTTGATATTATTCAGTAAAACAAAATATACTGTAACTTAAAAAAAAAAACTCTAACAAAAGCTCTCAGAAAGCAAAAATATTAGTGCACACATATTCATACAATTTTAGGATTTTTTCAAACATTCAAACTCAGTTACCTCAGAAATGTGATTCTGAGTGTTAGCACCATACACCCCAAGGCTTCATATAATTAATATTTTTAATCATTTAGGTTAGATTTGAAAATTAAAGATTCATTATATTGGTCTTTATATGCTTTGCTTCATAAAAATGTCACGTAAAATTCTAATTTTATTCTAATTCTTTATCAATATCTAATGTAGTTATAAATACATAATATTAAACTAAATTAAATATTCAAAAACCATCAAAATGACTTATTTTTGAATGTTTATATTATAATTGATACTAACTTTCCATTTTTTTTTTAAATATAATTTACATTATGTACACTTATCTCATTCAAAGTGAAATAATTAAGTAAAAAAATATTCCAAATATTTATAAAATACCAAAATAACTGGCAAACTTGAAACATTTTATCTATTAACACGAATTATTTACAATTAGTAACTTACAATCATCCTAAACAAACTATTTCATGTTGGTATAAGATTCTTATCTTTAAATTTTTAAAAACCGACATCAATAAACAATAATCTAATTCTAATCGACAGTTATAGAAGAAACAAAAAAAAAGCCTTCAGTCCTTTAAAAAAATATTTAAATAAAAGCTAAATAATTTCGTTTTTCTTTAATACACATCCCGACTACATGGTTTCTGTATGGGGAACAATATATTATCGGATGTGTCAATTTCATAAATCATTGGAAATAAGCAGACGAGGGACTCGAGGTCCGAAATGCACACTTCTTTGGGAAAATAAATTGACTTTCCGAAGCCAATCTTGTGTCCAGTGACGGTATAGTAAGTCTAGGAATAAAGAAGCCAACAAGTATACACCAAGCTAGACAAGAAGAGTATTATTGTATAGTAGAATATATTTCTTTATCAAATACTATTCTCTAGAAGTTATGCAACCCGAAAACACCCGATAAAGAAAGCCGAAAACATTAATTTTTGATTAAACATTGATATGTACAGTTGAAAGTTTCTAATTCCACAGGTGCCAAGTAATTTTGTTCCTTTACATATATATAGGCCTATATTGTATGTGTACGTGTGTGTGTATTATATAATAAATAAATAATTTATATTATTTATTCGCTTCAGTTTTATAAATTTAAGTGACTTGTTAGCAATTCTTGCATTCTTTATCTCAAATAATAAATGACAGAAAGCAATTTTTCTTTCATCGCATTTTTTTTATATTTTTGTTTTGACTATAAATATGCAATTCATGCTTACTTTCCGTTACAAATTGTTTCATAATTTGTTCTGCTTTAACAATCGCGTGCTTTGTAACAACAATTTTGTATGACACATCCCTCGAGCATTATCATTATTGTAAGAGAAGTTCGAACGAGAAAAATGTCAATTTCGTCTACCCGAAAACAAAAGGATAAATTACGTCACATATACGTAATTGACATTATTTTTAATCGACTTTTAGCTAATGGTAAGCTTATATATTGATTTTACGGAAAATTTAATTATAATAAAATCAATCATTCACCTTTGACAATTAGCAAATTTTTGACGAGTTTGATGTTTCAGGACGCATTTAAAACCTGAAGAAGCAATGTTGCCAGAAAGATGTCGTAAAGTAATGTTTATTTATTTATAATTTCATGTATTTTATTTAATTTTATACATTTACAGTTAATAATAAATAATAGAAATAAAAGAAATTGAATAAATTTATTTTGTTAATTAAAATTTTTTAAGATAATTGAGCAGAACTCTGATATGACGGAAAGTGTTTTGTCTGCCATTGAAGCTTAACACAAACGCACGATTATCAAACACGATTCATTGTAAATATGTGCAACTCGGTAAAGCCGATGTCGTGACGAAGGCGTAATTAAGAAATTTGATATTTGAATAGGCTGAGATATTTCAGGTCAAAATTCTCCATTTTGCCGATTATCGGTTGTAAGCTGGTCTCGCGCTACATGTCAATTGAGTTTCCGATTGATGCCAATTTACATTGATTTCTACGACAATTTTTTATTTTAGATTCGCATCAGTTTTAAACCATTTCTTCGCAAAATATTAGTAATCCACGCCGTTCAGTTTCGTTTTTCAAACAAATACCTAGTAAAATTCTCATATTGTAATAACTGCTTAAGAATATTTAACATCAGTCGTTCAATGTCATCAGAATTAACAAAATATATACTGTACGGTGATTCGATCGTGTTAACAACGAGGGTGATCACCGGGGCACAACTAGCAAGCACGGAATAGTAATCGAGGAAACTTTACTATCTGTTTGCAAAAAATCGGCTGAAGCCAATTGCCGCAATAGTCATGATCCAAAATGTCCAATTGTGTGACTGGGAGGATGATCTAAAAAACACAATCAAGATGAAGAAAAATTAAGCATCCCTTATATAGCCACTAGATAAATGTTCTAGAGTGAGTCCGTGCAAAAAGTTCAATTGTTCCAACGATTGTTTCTCTTTTTCTGGCGAAGGAGATGTGGTGACGTCCCCGGGACACACGGCACAACTTGAAAAGATGACTTCCGACGACTAGGTGTACCTTGACGATTCTTCATAGGACGGGAGAGCGAAGACCAAATCTCCGGATGTCGAAACAGCTTTCGTTATGGAATCCCAGGAGCGCAAAATCCCGTGGAAGCACACTACGAACCAAGAACCAAGAACTCCGAATGTCCTTGAAACGCGCGGTTTTATGTTTTTCATCCAAAGTCGCCTCTCCATTGGTCTCTCATCGTCACCTGGTGACAATTCGAAACCCAATGGAGGGCGCGGGAGAGGTCAACGTCGCGACTAAATACGACTCCTCTCCAGCCGCGTTTTCTTCGACTTTAGTCTTTTCTATTGTTTTAATATTTTACAAAAAAAAAAAACTTTCATTGTTTAATCCAGATCTATAATTTCGCCCCTTTGAGTTGTGAAACGAGACTTTGTTTTTCTATTTATTGCTCGATTGACAGTCCACATTCGGACCTCTACGCTGACTTCCCTCTGGGACCTCACACTATCAGTGTTCGGGAATCGGAATCGTCTGGCCACTGGTGGGCCTATAAATGAAAGGAAGTTCTACTACCTTGTTGGGCCATCTCTAGCGTGAATACACGATGTGATAAGGCGGAGAGTGAAGGTACCTGTATGGTACAATATGGTACCTGTTGTACCTGTACGACACCACATTGTACCATACAGGTACAATATGGTGTCCTACAGCATCTTAGTCCACAGTCTACAAACGGTCCTGTGGTGAAGGCAGTCCTGTGATAACCTTGCTGGGTGTGATTGAGCATTGTCCTCAGGGGCGGATCTAGGTTTTTAGGGGCCTAGGGCTTATTGGAGTCCAATGGGGCTCCATTTTTTTGTTAAATTATGAATCTTTAAATTGGTGTTTAAAATTCATTTTTAATAACATCAGAATCAGAGTTGAAATATATTTACAGCATTTATGAAATGGTGTTGAATGACGATAAATACTCATTGTTAATGAAAAAGTATTAAAAATTTATGATAATAATTCAATTGTTGTGGGTCCGTGACACTTAGGGGCCCAGGGTTAAGCCCTATTAGTCCTTATGTAGATTCGCCCCTGATTGTGCTGTTGGAAAATAGCTCTTGGAAGCTCTTCCATTAGAGGCAACACATATGGCTGCAAGATGTAATTAACATATCAGTGGGCTGGCATGGTCCCTTGGATAGAGGTGACTGGCTGTCGTATGTGATGACACTTCAGATCATCATCATACCAGCTATGGGGAGGTGTGTTTCTGTAATCATAAGCAGAGTTGAGGCGTTCACGACAGGATCTCCAAAGACGAACACAGTCGTCATCAGTGCCCAAACTGAATCTGAATTCGTTCTGGTTTCATTCTGTTGCGGTCCAATCCCGTTCGGAGTTACACCACTCCAAACGGAGGCGACGGTGAGTAGCTGTTAATGGCAGTACACATAATGGCCGCCGCGATACCAAACGTTCCTCACCCAGGCACTTCAAAATGGTTCAGACAGACACAGGGTTTGAACGTAATTTAAAATAAACCGATACAACTTCTGTTGTCTAAATCACAGTTATATGTACTCCATGGGCATTTGCAGAAAATTTCCTAGGGACAGAGCTTAATCAATAAATTTATATTTAATTATACATCCACAAAAGCCGAATTATCGGGCTAGAGTCGGCTATAATAAATAAATAATTAATATGACAATTTGGCATTAGAGCTTAGCGTTAGGCGCCATCTCTTACTAAACTCTTACGCTTCGGGCCGATTTCTTTTCCTCCAGTTCCAAATTATTAAAATTATTTATTTAATTTAATTTTAATTATTAAGTTTAGTAAGAGATGGCGCCTAACGCTAAGCTCTAATGCCAAATTGTCATATTAATTATTTATTTATTATAGCTGACTCTAGCCCGATAATTCGGCTTTTGTGGATGTATAGCTTTGTAACGGGTTAGTCGTTATTTACTTATATTGTATATTTAAATATTTAATATTTAGATTCCGAGGGCCGAAACCAACCAACTGGCCGAATAAAATTTTAAAACAGGAAAATTCAAAGGTGTGGGCTTATCAGAGCCGGATTTGAGGCGATTAGAGCGATTGGTGCCAATCGGGCCCCGCATCACATCAAAATTTATATATTTAAAAATAGTACACGTTACAAAAATAAATATCTAGGTATATTGTTATGAAAAATAAAACAACATATTTCAGTATGTAAATTAACTGTTAATTAATGTTGTTATTTAAAGTTTGAGGGGCCCCGCAAAAAAATTCAATCGGGCCTCGCAACTATTGGATCCGGTGCTGGGGCTTATACATTTCAATTACTTTTACGATTATAGCTCTTGGAATTTTTTACCCGATTCCAGAGAGGGGCAAGAGGGGCAAGAGCTCATTTCCCCCCTCTGTGAAAGCTCCGTAACATCAGAATCAGAGTTGAAATATATTTACAGCATTTATGAAATGGTGTTGAATGACGATAAATACTCATTGTTAATGAAAAAGTATTAAAAATTTATGATAATAATTCAATTGTTGTGGGTCCGTGACACTTAAGTGAACCTGTGGTGAAAGGGGGCAAGAGCTCATTTCCCCCCTCTGTGAAAGCTCATGATACACTCTGTTGCAAAAACATTATAATTAAATATTAATATTATACAGTGGGAGGCTAAATTATTATACTCAAAACTATTTCTTTGTATTTTGTCAGTTTAAGTTATGAAATACAATAGTTATATGGTTTCTAAAGTTATTATATATCGTTTTAATACTAGTAAGTGTATTTAGGAATAAAAATTAAACATGTGTAGATAGGTTGAATAGTGTACTAAAAGAGAAATACATATTATTCAGTATTTGGTTACTCTGCCCTTAGCTTCTATGACGGCTTGAACGCGGCGTGGCATGCTTTCAATACATGATATGGAGTTACTTATATGATACTTATGGAGTTACTTATGGAGATACTTACTTCATGGAGTTTTGGAGTGTTGTGCCGTACTCTAATGATATTCTCAATCAAGTTCTCTTTTGTTTGTTATAATTTTATCCCTTGAAATTTCAGTTTTCAGGACTGCCTACACATTTTCTAACTCAGGCGAGTTTTCCGGCAAGTCCAGGGTGTTAATCTGATTGTTTTTAGGTATTTTGTGATAGATTTGGCTTTATAACAGGGTGCAGAGTCATGCATGAATATAAAATTCCTATTAGGGAACCATTCTGCTATCTGTGGGATCAGTTTTTCCTCCAGAACTTTCTTATACTGATCCTGACGCACAGTTCTTTGGACAATATACAGCCTTCCAGTCCCTTTGCTGCTGATGACAGATCATATCATCACTGAAGCAGAATGCTTTACTAATTCCACAATGTAGTCTTCATTGAATTTTTCATGTAGAACAAAGTCGGTTTTGTCTTGAAGAATCTGTATTGACGACTCGTCCGAGAAACAAACCTGCAAGAAATTGTTTTTGTATAAATTTATAAAGAAAAATATTCTAAACATGTGTATTCTTGTATTAGGGTTATAAAAGCCTTGCTCCAGTCTTCCTGTGTCCAGAGTCGATGCTACTTGGCCCAGGCCAGACGTTTGGCCTTCATGGCAGAGTGAGTTTTGGATTTTTAGTGGTCGACAACATTTCAATCACATCTCTACAAATCTTCGCCTGAGAGTCCGCTACCGATATTTGTACTCTGTTTTCAATTAAGAATTTTTTTTTATAATGAGCCGAAGCTTTCGGCGGTTTTCAAGTGTAATGTGACGTATTTCTCGCTCAGTTCGAGGTGTTGTAATGCGTTTTCAACTGCATTTACTGACTCGATCCGCCTCGATCCGTATTTCGACGTCTAGTTTTTGCTTGATATTACGCACACTGGACTGTGATACATCACACAAATCAGCAATTTGACGCTGATTATATTGACAACGCCATAACATTGTCAAAATCCGTGCTTTTTTCCTTGGTGTGAAGCCAGCACACTTCCCCATATCTGTTAATAAACATTTTTAGGTTAGGTCGGTCGACAACTCAAAAAATAAAATAAACTAACTAACTAAAACATGACCACAATGTATTGGTCAAGTATTAGAATAATCCTAAATGTAAAAAATCCAATACCTACCGAATAATAAGTCGATAACACTGAAGCCAAGATTTTTTTCGAAGACTTCTCACAAGCCAGCACAGTAAAATTTTTGACATGCACTGACACTAGCCGCCACCATTTTGAAAAAAAAAAAAAAACATTTATGTGTTACCACACTAATGAATAGATTGCCATTGCCAGATATAGTGGCTAATCAGTAAATTAAAAAACAATAACTTTCTTCCAATAATAAATTAATTACAGCCACCACTTTCACAGATAGTGACGAATTTTTGTTTGAATATAATAATTTGGCCACCCACTGTAATATATAATATTATATTAATAAATTTTTGTCATTTAATTTAACTTAAGCATATTTACACACGAATTCTCGAATGTCATTTATATTACGCGAATGTCAATTAACGTGGTTTATTATTAATTAATTGAATTAAATTCAACTGTGGCGCGTACCGGAAAATGGAAATAGTATCTTTCCCTTATATTAAAATGCAAGTTAAACAATACTGTAACGTCAACGATGATTCGTGTCGTGACGTCTAATGACTACAGCGTCACTAACTTCTGAATCGGTAGTCCCGTCGTTGATTGGTCGGCTCTGCCGAGTACCTTGTTCGGAAATCGAGTTATCGTACGGAAACCGGAACAAATATGACATTCAAAATTTTGTTCGTAATCCGAGATTTGACTGTATTTATTCTTTCGTTTTAAGGTATGCAATATCAAAACAAATATTTTCAATGATACGTATTTTTTATAATATGCTCGGTAGAGTATATATTTTTAATGTAGTATGATAAGCTTCATATAATTTCCACCAATTTGACAAATTTTTACTGTTATTTTTACAATTCCCTAAAATATGTTAAAAGTATAAAATGATTGTAATGTTGAAATTAAAATTTGTGACTCTCCTTTAACTTCCACATTAGTTTCTTTTAATGTCCCTAGATGGCACTAACCGAGCTCAGGCACCCCACAATAGTTTATTAAGAGTTTTTTTCCCTAAATGGCTCGAGGTGTACAGTACACGTACAGTAGGCTGCATGCCAAACTTTGTCCAATGCCTCTAATTAGAAATAACTGTATTAATTAATAAACTGTCGAAATATAGAATTGGATTAAGAACAAAGTTTTTGAGTAAAATGAAATATTTAAATTAAGAACACTGCATTGCTAAACAGACTTTAATGTATCGAGTTTATACCGTTAATTACGATACAGATCATTATATTCTTCTTTAAATCTGTTTTAACAAAAAAAAAAACATGGGTTTAAACAAATAAATTTTATTATTAAATAACGCTTCTAGCCCTCAAGGTAAAATTAAGATAGAATTAATTAGCTCAATAAATACGGCTGTAACAAATTAGCTTATCACATCAGGAACTTGTTTATTTATAAAATTGGGAAGCTCCTAAAGCAGGAAGTATATGAGATAATTCTACCCCTCGACTCTGTTGAGTAATCCGATATTTATTACGCAAAATAGGCGAGAAATAAACAGTTTTCCTTCCGGGATTTGAAGCCAGACCCTTTGAATTGAAAGTCCAACACGCTATTCACTTCAATACAGGAACTTTCACCGTTAAGTTCTGGTTGAAAAGTTAAAATGGCAGTGGTTATCATGATTTAACTCCCGCTATCCCGGACAATTATACAGGAATTTCAAATATAATTTTAATTTTTGAACCAGAAATAAACATTTATAGTCCCTGTAGCGCAGTGGATAGCGTGTCGGACTTCTAATTCGAAGGTGCCGGGCTCGTATCCCGGCAGAGATGGTGCATGATTTTGCCAGATGAACATCGGATTGTACAAAAAAACTCGCGGAAAATATCGCTATGTATATCCTACTTTATCATCTATATATCCGAATTTATAAATAAATAATACTGTAGCTAATCGGATTTATTTATATAAATTAGGTATTATATGTTTTATTTAATAGAAGGATGTCAAGCTTAATGATATAAATCAAAGATCCTTTCATTACAAAACACGACATCTTGTTAAAGTATATTCCTCTATTTTCAGTCAGTAGCCATTATCCGTACGATGGCTTGGAAGAACTCATATTATGAAATGTTTGTATTGTTTAAGAGAAAATTGTTTCCGGAAAAAAAAGGAGATTCTACTCCTAAGTATAATTCTAAATCTTATTAAATATTGGGAGTTATGAGCTTTACATTCTGTAAACTTATATAAATCCCGATTATTCACTGCGCACTAGTGATCAAGTGGATAAAAACTATTGAACACTACTCGCAGGTTTGTACAGTACATGACTAACGGGCTGAGTTTTCCGGGTTTTCTTCATAAGTCTAACCTCTATGTAGGAGCAGTTTTCCAAAGAAAATCCTCCTGGGATGCAACCTCCACGTGTTGCATTGCCTTATCTCATTAATCGAGCCAATCCTACTGTCTTTCGTGATCTAAAACTGAACTGATCATTGGTCTGTTAAAAATTTTTCAGAATTAGAAGTGAAACATAACTTATCACATAACATTTTACATATTATATGTTTTTAAATAACGAAGAATATTTAATATTAAAGAATTACGTAATCCAATGTGAAAGAACTTTTTCACGTACAAGAACCTATGACTGAAATAAAATGAATATAAATTCTAAAACAATTTTTAGAAACTTTTCTGAAAGAAAATAAGAATAATTTCGAATTAACAACGGTTCAAAAATTGGGGCACTTAAAATAACCGAAACATCAGATTTCAAAGCAATGGGTGATAAATGGTTACACATATATTTTTTTAGTGGTTTAAAATAAACGTGTCAAATGTAAATTCTTAAAATTCGTGTTACTTTTAGCTTTCGGCAATGGACAAACTAAAATTAGATAACCTAAACAATAATTTTTAAGTAGTAAAAAATTTCTGTTAAACATGTATTAAGTGTAGGCCCATACATCAATGTCACCTGCATTACATCAATCATTTCAGAGTTTTTAAAACATTTTCATAATATTTTTTCAATTTTTTAATAGTAAGAAATTTTATTTTCAGAATTATTTTTTTTATAATACATGATCCTAAACGTTATATTTCATTCAGATATTTTTTTAGACTCAGGAAGAGACACCTTTTTAATAGTTTTACATAATTGTGCAGGGACTTCAGTCCCTGCACAATTATGTATAAAATGGTTAAAAGTTCGCTGATGATAAGCCAAATTTATTTAAAATATACATTTTTTTAAATTCAAATTATCTTTGCAAAGTTAAGACTGTTCGTTACTGATGATTGGACAGGAAGACGTTTTAGTTTTCTTCTATATAATTTTTTAATTGTGAAATATAGCGTGTTTAATTCAAAATAAACAATTATTTTAAATTAATAGAGTTGTCTGGCTTTGCGGGAAAGATATTGAGAAAAAAATTTATAAAATCTCAAAATTTTAATTAAAAAGTTAAGGTAAGTTTGGGAAGGTGCCAAGCTGAAGAATATGTATACAGAAATTTTAAGACATTTGTTTAATTTTGCTACATTGGAAAACATCAGATCTTTATTGATAATGTAGTAACTAACTTAAATTTTTTTTATCTTTCTTAAGTGGCATCTTTTCTGGACATACATAAAAGATGCCAGTTGTATGAAATATGAAGTAGTCAACAATGAAGGATATTTTTATAGTGTTAAACGTTGTACGTTAATTAATGCCAAGTTCATTAACTTCATGACATTATTTTAAACATACAGCGTCTTTACAGCGCCTTATTAAATCTTCTGGCATTACATTTATCGTAAACTTCAGGAAACACCTCAACAGAACATAATGTCTTTACACGTACTTTTTCCAGTAATCCCTGCTTGGTTCACAAACTTCATTAAACTATTTTTTACACACGATGCATTCAATCATATTTATTCCGATATATAATGTGGAATCTTATCCCAAAAGTCAGAAGCCATCGTCTACACTTCAAAATGGCTCTTTCGAAACATGACCCCATCCACCGTTCTTAGCCAAGCTGCGTAATTCCCAGTAATATGTAAAAATATAGGCTTACATCAAACTCAGGATCAACAGTTTTTACTATCATGGAGAGAAATATTACGAGCAATTACTTATTGTGACATCGTCACAATATCGGGCTGCAAGTTTTAATCATGTTTTAATTTTAAAAATCACGCGGGTTCGTATATATTTAATCGGGGTTTCCAGTCCCTAAGTTTTCCATACAAGATCTATCTAACTCCGTTCTCGAGATTAATGAAGGGCAAACGACGGACGGACGACAATGGAAATGTATAGGCCTGCAATTAAACGAAGTAAACAAATGCTCTTTAAAAGTCAAAACACGTACATATAGATCCAAATACGTATATATGGAAGCATGGACGTCCGCAGAGGAGGGCAAATGGGGCATTTTTCCCTCCCTGGAATCGAGTAAAAAATTCCCATTGTCGACTGTCCGTCTGTCCGTCCTTCGTTAATCTCGAGAACAGAATTAGATAGATGAAAATTCAAAACTCAGATATGGAAAATTTAGGGGCGGAGGTCCCGATTAAGTATTATTATTTATTATCTGAAATTTCAACCCTAAATTACAATTTTTATTATTATTATTATTATTTGAAAATCTTGACTTTGTGTACAAAAAAAGAAATAACAAAGACCTGTGACATTTTAATCATGACAATCAGATGAATAATTGGCAAGTCTTTTATTCAAAAATTCAAGTTTTTATTTGCAGGTCATTAACTTTGGTGGAGTGTATTGTAAACATTTATAGATTAACATTCATTTTAAAACCGTTAATTTTATTTATAAACTAAGAATAGTCTTATTGATATTATAATAATTGTGCCAGCTACTTTAAGATTTAAGATTATTTATTCTAATTTTCTATTTAATAACTAAACCATAGTTCAACGTTCTTTACTAAATTTTGCTATTGAATTTGCTACTAAAAAGTAGTTTTTAGTACTTAATGCCATTCAATTATTCATCACCTCATTGCTTACCAAATATAACGTTTGAAATTTTTACTTTAGTTCTTATAAACTCGGTGGTAAAAACAATATTTAAGATCTTATTACGAACCTTCGACTTATAAATATTATCTTCTAAACGACTTTCTTTCGAAATTAAAAAGTTATTGAGCCCACCAAGAACACTGAACCATTGAACACTGGTAACTGGTTGATCATGGATTTGCACCTTATCAAATTGCAGGTCACCTGGAGCTTTCCGGGTTTTCTTCACGTTGTAACACCTAAATATGGACCAGTTTCCCATAGAAAACCTTCCCGAAAGGTTCGAACCCTCAACCAACTACATTCAGTGGTGTTATTCACACACCCACTGATAGGAATTTTATTAAAAGATTTTGCTATTAAAAGTTATTACATTATTTAGACATAATAATATTTGATTAAAATAAGTTATTTCACATATTAATTTTATTAATTTATGTAAAAATAATAAACAAAAATTTCTTAAATAGTATCCAAAGACACAATATAGATCATAACAATTCAATTGATACACGTTAAAATCTATGTTCCATTTTCTTATTTCCTACAATAGAAAAGATTAGATAATGAACGATATTTGATCAAAATTGAATATCAAAGAACAAGATTGATTGATCATATTGTGATTAGAATGCAAAACAATAGATTCATTAATACAGTAATAAGTTATCTATCTCTAAATTATCACACAATGCTGTACTCTTATAATCTCCACTTTAACTATGTTTGAAATTTGATTGTTATCGTCCCCGTAAACAGTAGACCCCGTTTTTATGATATTAATTAATATTCATACTTTATTATTGTTGATATTATCTTATATCTATTGTAATACTAATGAATATTCTGTTAGAACTGTAGGTTATACCATAGTTAAGTGTTTTATATTTTACTGGTCATCTCTGTGCTGCATTACGTATTTAAAACTGTTATTTTAGAAACTTAATTTCAATTTATGGCGTTAGTTTTACGTCGTCTCACTTAAAATACTAATTTTCAAGGAATTAAGTCATTTAACACTTTGTTGTGTCTAAAAACATAAAAGGAATTAAGCCATAAAAAGGGGATTGGATTTGATTAATGGAATGAAGCAGCGGAATTAGGCTATCTGTCAGTGGTCCTGGGAAGACTTTTTATTGGAAACTGGCTCTTGTTTAGGTGTCAGACACACGAAAAAATCCGGAAAGCTCACCTATGTTGGTCAGGCACGCGACCAACTACCAATTTTTAATGGTTTTGTCTACTTATCCACTGGATTGATCAAACCCTTTACAATTCGGTCATTTGGACGTCGTCACGTGGGTTTATATTGGCTTACACAGATATCAGTTTACATTAAAGATAAGGAAATTATTATAACATCGACTAACAATAAAGAATAAACTTCATTTGTTGTACAATCATTGACAAATTATTTCTATAATATATATTTCACCATCATATTTTTACCCCTTTAAAAAAAGAGTGCTTATCATCCTAAGATCTCTCACAACTAACATAAAATTGAATTTCTTTGATTGAAATTACACTTACATTAATCTACAGGAAAGAATTACCTTCCTTGTAAATTAATTTATTAAAATAATATTTTCAAGCGTTACATTATTCAAAATACAGTGGCTTGCCCTTGTACACCATTCTTTTCCTTTAACAATAGAGTCGTGCCGATCATCTATCTAACACCTTTAAGGGGAACGTTTTTTGAATTGAAATAACATTACTTCCGGTTTCCATCGGAAGTTCTTATATAGTTAATTGAGGAGAGGAATGGAGGACCGATTTCCTATAGAAAGTCTTCCTGTAAGGCAGATCGTTCATGTGTTTCGTTTCTTTCTTCCATCAATCCAATCCAACTTTTCAGATGAAGTGTAAGATAACAACTTTATCACTGTCAGGACCCGTATATTGGGGCACGTTCTCCCCCTTTCCGTCTCTGTTGCCCTTTTCCTAATCTCTAAGACGGCCACAAACAACAGAAAATTCGTGACTTCTAGCCCATCCTGCATATGTAAAAGTAACTACTGAACGATATTTGTTCATTGACCCATGCAACTTCGTCATATGTTGATCAAAATCCTGTAAAGAACGTGAGCCATTAAGAATTATTCATAGAATATCGTCGGATAATTACTCTAGAAATGCACAGGCTATCGAGAAATTTTAGAATACCTCAATACAGAATATTTCAACAATAATATTGTCAAACAAAACAGTGTCGAGTACGTAATTTCGGGTGAGGATTTTATGTCAAGTGAGAATTGTTGCGCTAATGCGAAACATTTCCAAGAGAAAATATATTGATTATCGCTACTGTTTGACAGCGTAAGTTATACCCCTTTTTCGAGATTTATTTATTTTAATAACCTTAAAAATAATATATTTTAAATTAAAATATTAGTTTATAAAATTTTAAATTTCATAAATCTAAGATTGCATGCAACTACTGAGACTATTGTCAAAAATGAAGTGGAATTTTCATTGTCTACACCACTTTCGCATCAATTTGATGCGAAAGTGGTGTAATTTCTAATAAAAAAAAGTAACAAATGTTAATTTAGTAAATTTATAGCTTAACGTATGTAAAAAAAAAAATTAAAAACTTTATGACACTAAACAAAAACATCAACTTTCATTCTTAATAACAAAAAAAAAATAAACCTAAACTATTGTATTGTCAGTTTATTATGGTCCATTTATTTCTGTAAATTCTGGTTCTTGTGTTTTTATTATTTCCAGTCAGTTAAATAGTTTTACAGTAAACTTGCAAAAGTTGGCATCTGTAGAAGACTTCTAGAAGTAAAAGGTTCAAATATTTTTCAGTGAAACGATTACATTAGCCAACAAATGTTCTACGAAAGCCAAAAATTCCTGTGTTTTGTATTTCCTCGTCAGTGCAGTGTCATCTTTCAGTAATATTTATTCAAAGCACGCCGAAGGTTCCGTCCTTCATTTTCTTTTGCATTGTTATTTTGAGCTTGTGAATTTTTCCACAGAAATCGATGATGTACGAAATTGTAGACTTTTAAATTAAAGAGGAAGATGAAAATGATTATGAAAAAGGTAAAGATTAGCTAATAGAAGCCGAGCCTTTAAATCAAACACAAATTTATATGAACTTGAAGGAATTTGGAAAAGCTAACTACAAACGTTTTCGACCTTCATTTAGGTCACCCCTCGCTTATAGAAAAACATAATATAATATCTTTTTCATTTAAAAATTACAAAGGTGCGTATAAAACGAAAGAAGAGAACAAAAAATCTAAGAGGAAAGCTACAAGAATAAAAAATCCAGCAACGAGTTGCGTAACTTTCTCGGAAGAAAGTTAAAATTGTTTGTAGCGCCGTCTGTTATAAGATTTTATTTTAAAATCTTTTATATTATTAATTGTTGTAAAATGTCATAAAGCTTAATTTTGAGAGTAGGAAAGAGTTTTATAAAATATTGTAAATGCTAATAACGATCAAAATCTTAATCAAGTCTGACTCCACTCGAGATATGATACACAATCCCTTCTATCTCTCCACTTCCTCGAACTTTAACCACCAAAATTTAACATCATTAATCTCTCTAATACACAAACCTCTATGCAAACTTTTAGAAATTTTCAACGAAAGGCACAGAAGTTATTAAGCTTCAAATTGGGCGAACAAAATCGTGCCCTCCACATACATATACGCTAACATTCATCCATACATACATATAGTAAAAACCCTCAACTTATTTTTTTTTGCAATTTGAAAGGTCCCCCTGTGTCCAAAAATGTAAAAATCTTGGGAGGTGGTCATTTTTGATTGCCACACTTTCCCTCTGTTATATATAACAGTCGGGAAAGTAATAAAGTTAAATTTTTGTCAGATATAAAGTAAATCAAATGGGAAATTGTATTTAATTAAGAGTATATTTTTTATTTACAAGTAATAGAATAGAATTAATTACCCAATCATAATAAGTCTATTTCATGAATTTATTTAGTTACAGCTATATATAATGAAGTGAGTAAACAGAAGTAGAGCGTAACCTGTTGACAGAAAGACAAGAACTGGTTTCTTTCATGATCATTTTTTTCTCACTCCCATACAGAGTATCGTAATTATAGATTCTTACAGAATATTCTTGCATGTTCTAACTCAACAAACGAGTTGATAATTAAGTTAAGTAAATTTCAATTCGGAAGAGGCAATTTCTCTTTCATAAAAACATCATTTTTGACTTATTTCAGTTTAGGTAAGTGTCATGATCATTTTATTGTAAAAATATAAAGCTAAATCTTTATTATTTAAAATTTATATATTAAGTATTTCTCTTTTCTTATTCGGTATTATCAGTTCCGCACGTTTAATCCGTACTTATTAAACGTCAAGCTGAATAAATACATGGAAATTTCTTATTATAAATGTTTATAAGTTTACACTTTAATATTATATTTGACCCTCTCTCAAATTGTGTAATTATTTGTTTGAAAGCTTTGCACCCCCCTGGACAATTTTCTATGATATATATTTATATACAGTTTACTTTAGTAAATAAGTATACAGTATATGATTTAAAAAACTCTATTCTTTGAATTAAATGTAATAAAAATATGGTCTCTAAAATATACGAAGGTCATATTTCTATTCAAAGTCTTTCGGAATGAATGCTATCGTTTTAAATTACTGTAATTATGTTAATTATTATATGATAAGTATGCGACTTGTACTGATCGATATAGTAACTGTTCGAGTTTCATCTACCATTTGCATTCAATTGTCTTTTTGTCTACCACCTCTAGAAAGCTCCGTAAACCAAAATGGCAGAGAATGGTTTTATATTCTGCAGTTGGAAATTGTTATGGGAAAATATCATACTTGGACAGTTTACCATTGTTTTAATGTATAGTACATTATAACTTTCTCATATAATAATTTAAAATGATACAATTCTTTTTTTGGAAGTCTATATATAATATAAAGGTATGATTTGAATTATGAAGGTCTTGTATAATCAAATATGGGTTTTTGAATAATTCCATGCATTATTCTTGTTACATTTAATTCTATAAATATATATATAGCCTTATATATATGAAGGTTATATAATTATATATTTATATAATTTAATATTGATTGCTTGTATTTAGTTTTATATCCTTTTATTACATTAATAATAATAATTGCATTGTTTCGAATTTACAACAAATCTCTACTTTTAAAAAGGATTTTTCAGAAAAAATTACATGATAAATAAAAGTAAATATAGGTTAAACATTTTATTAATGAGTAATAATGTTAGCAAAGGTATTTAAATAGTATATCTATAAATATATTGCATATACTGTCGAACCTCCAATAATGGCCACCTCTAAACAACGGCCAGTTTTTCAAGAACCTTCCTTTTACTTGTGGCATTAATCAAAAAATCACCCACCCCCCAGGATTTTAACATTCTTGGACTCAGGGGTCGAGATATTCAATAAAATTCGGGGTTTTTCTGTATGTGTGAATGTTATTGTGTGTATTTGGGAGAGGCACGAGTTTGTTCACCCAATTTGAAGCTTAATAATTTCTGTGCATTTTGTCGAAAATTTCTGATATTTTTCTGCGAGGTTGTTGTATTAAGGGCATTGATGCTATTAAATTTTGATGGTTAAAGGTCGAGGGGGTGAGGAGATAGAGAAGACATTTGTCATCTCAAGTTGGTTTGGTTTTAATAAAAATTTTAATCGTTATTAGCATTTATAATTTTTTATTTATTTATTTTATATTACGTAAGGTATATTATTTCAAGTTACAAGCTTATTCAAGGTTATACTTCAAATCCTGCAATAAAATCAAGGATAAACCTTCAACGCGCCTTTGTTATCTTAGAAACTTGAATTGACTGCTAACAATGAATATAAATTAAAGTCTTGCAGACTTGTACTTTTTATTAAAATGTATGCTAAAAACTGTGCACGTTCTATGTAAAATGCATGTAAATGTACTAAGAAAAACCTGTCCAAAACGGAACCTGAATAAAAAGGAAACCTTTTTAAACGAGAAAAATTCTTCAGAGCGCTTTTCTGTTACAAATAAACCTGTTCAAAACGGAAAAATATTCCAGTTTACGCAGGTTTTACTGTAATATATGTTAATTAAGAGGTGCAAATTAACGAAAAATGATTAGAAATGTTTATACTCATTTTTAATGTAAGAGTAATTAGAACCGGAACTCGTTATGTTACTTGTATTTTATGTTTGATAAACATATAATTAAATATATTCTTACTGTAATTCAATGACAGTTATTAGACCAATTATTTATGAATGAATATAACAAAAGAAAAATGCGTATAAATCTAGATTTATATATAACCTATATATATATATATATATATTACGTTACTGTTTTATGCGAGATCCACGTTAATGCGATCCATTGGCTGAGGGAGGACTGTTAACCAGTTCGATTAATACAAGTTTCGTTCATATAAAGTGCCAATTTTTAAGTCTCTTTGTATAAACGAGGTTTGTTTATATAATTCTTTCATTCGAAGCTATTAATTAGCAGCATTTTTCGATAAAAATAAGCAGCTAACGATAGAATACATCTAAGAAAACTAATTACAAATTAAAATATATCGTATTGTAAAAATATTTGGATATAAATGTAAAATACGTATACAGTGAAACTTCCGACAATTTCACACGTGGAAATTGCACACAAAACAACCTTCAAACAACGGTCATTTTAACCAGTAGCCCCAAAACAACGGTCAGTAGCCGTTTTATATTGTTAAAGATCAATTTATTCTTGAATGAAAATTGCTAATTAACTTGTAGATAGCCCTCTTTTCTTAAAGTTTACTTTTCCGGTTATATAACGGGGAGAAAGTAAGGCGATCGGTCAAAAAATGACCCCCAAGATTTTATATTTTTGGACTCAGAAGACGTCGAAACTTCGAGAAATGCAAATAAATTCGGTGATAATTTCTGTATGTATGGATGTTAATCTGTGTGGAGGGGAACGATTTCGTTTACCCTGTTCGAAACTTAATAACTCCTGTGATTTTTGTCGAAAATTTCTGAAATTCTGCAGGGAGGTTTGTGTATTAGGGGCATTGACACTATTAAATTTTAAAGGTTAAAGGTCGAGAGGGTGAGAAGATAGCGAGGACATGAATTCGGACTTAATGAAGATTTTAATCGTTATTAACATTTAAATAAAACTAATCTCTATCTTCAAAATTATGCTTTTTACCATTTGTAATAATTAAAGGTATAAAAAGTTTTTAATAAAACACGATAACAGATGGAGCCATTCAAATTTTAAACATTTCCGGGAAAGTTAAGCAACTCTTTGCTGGTTTATTTATATCTTTTTTGATTTTTTATATGTGTATACCTAATAAATTATTATTAACTTATTATTAAACATATTTAAGTCTGTGTTGTTTGTATTTCGTACTTACGATCTCGTTAATTAAAATATTGGTAATTTTTCTAACTCAAAAATTCTTCTTCACCTCTTCCATTAACTATCAGTTTTTAACATTTACTATGCTCTGCATGTTTTCACATAGCCACATATTTATAGTTCTTAACTAGTACATCCAGTTGACTTTACAATCCAATTTTAACAGATTATGACACATTAAATCATACTTATCCTTTATTTATGATGTGTTTCAGATTTAGGGCGTAGCGAATGACACTAGATTATTTTTATTTTTAAATATTTTTAGATATGTACAGTGCAAACTCTTTCTAACGGACACTTGAGGAACTAACAAACTGTTCGTTATAAAGAGGTGCCAGCTAAAGACAGGTTATGTGAAAATTACCATTAAATGTACATTTTTCTGTTAAAGATACAATTTATTTCGTAAATAATTAATAAGTTAGCCATAAACCTGTAAATAAACAATCTTGCAACGAGTTTCTTAACTTTCCTGGAAGAATTAAAACTGTGTATGTCGCCATCAGTTATAAGAGTTTATTTAAAAAAACTTGTATATTATTGATTATTACAGTGACAAAAATATCTTATAATAATATTTTGCTTTTTAAAAACTTTCTCGGAAATTGTCATAATAAATTGCTGTATTTCAGAAAAAATATTTTAAATTATTATCTTTGTGCATTGTTCTATTGTTGAGGGATGTGTAATTTGTCTAATCCCCAATAATCTATCATCAGCTTGTGGTAAGGCTACGATAACAAACATAGAATTCCGTTAATTTATAATTCTATTCTTGTCATTGTTTCTCTTGAAAATGTCAAATCAAACTATTAAACAATACTCAATTTCGAAATTCAAAATAATATAGATATAACGAAAATACTTTATTGAAATCCAAATGTAATTATTTTAAAAAAAATAAAATAAATTTTTAAAAAATTATTAAAAATTTACAGTATTATAATATAAAACCGAAACGAAAAAAATCCACTAACGAGTTGCGTAACTTTCCCGGCGAGAGTTAAAAATTGTGCGTGGCGCCATCTGTTTTGAGCTTTTATTAAAGACTTTTTATATTATTAATTATTTTAAAAGGCAACCAGCTTAATTTTTAGATTACAGACGAGTTTCGTAAAAAATTGTAAATGCTAATAACGAATAAAATCTTTATTAAGTCCGTTCCTATTCGAGATATGACATACGGCCCATCTCCTTGACCTTTAACCACCAAAATTTAACAGCATCAATCTCTTTAATACACCAACATTCTTGCAAAATTTCAGAAATTTTCTACAAAACGCACAGGAGTTATTCATCTTTAAAGTGTTCAGTGGCGTATTATCCTATGGACAAAAGGGGCAATTTCTTGGGGACCCCATTAACATGTGGGCTTAAAGTAATCTCTTATAAAATCATTACTGTAGTAAAATTATCGAAATTTAAATTCTGGCCATATCTAGGGACCCTTGTGGTGCAGAGAAGGGGTACACTGGCACAGAGCAGAATACTTTCATCACTATCACCTGTTACTTTCCCGGCTGATATGAATTAGGGGTATATAGTTTAACACAATTTAACATTAAATTTTAACGGTTAATGAAACAAAGCATTAGAAGTGTATTTTCACAGTCTCATGCTTTTTAAAATTTCGAACAATAGGCTATTAATATCTTGACAATTTCCGTATCAAATTTAAATTGCAATAAACTATCAATAAATATATTAATAGTTACGATATTCATTACAAGGAAGTTTTAAAATATTTTTGTAATATAAGTATTATTCTCTGTTTATTAATTTTATTAACTTATTATTTTAAATCGTTCGAATATATATATATATATGTTACAGTCAAAAACCCGTTTTTAGTTAGGATGCGTTTTAACTAGTTGAAACTAGTTAATACTGGATGTCTTTGTTAAAACCCATTTTGTCAAATTCATTTTTGACTAGCAGTAAATTGTAGTTTCAACTAGACAAAACGGGTTTTAACAAAGACATCCAGTATAAAACTAGTTTCAACTAGTTACAACGCATCTTAACTAAAAACTGGTTTTGACTGCAACATATAGAGTGATTCGGGGTAAAATGGTAAGCGGGGGAAGATGCCTACTTTTTGATATTTTCAAGCGGTGACGTCAGATATTGTCGTGTGTTTGTATGATGAATCGTTGGGCCAATATCGAGTGCGGAAAGCTGTAGTTTGCTACCGTTATCTCATTTTCTATATCTGAGAAGAATAAAAGCAAGATAAGAACAAAGTTTTTGTGAAATGTTTCTAAAATCATTTTAAAACTAAAAGCTAAAATATAATTTATTAAAAATTGCGAAAAAACAATTAATGTGTGATGTAGTTAAGGTTCTAAAGTTTCCATTGTGAGCTACCGCCGATCCCGATCGGACATGCCAGAACACGTGACTCCACTAGGCATCTTACCCCGACAAATGGGAAAAGATGCCACATTTTTCTTAGGGTAACAGTGCCTATTTTTTTGTTAATTGAATTCCAATATGCCTATTTTTAATAAATTTTTGTTTTCTCGTTTTATTGCAAGATATGCATAGAAATTATATAAGGACTTTTTCAACGCTAATAACGCTCTATAGTTAACTGAAAAAAGCTTTCAGCTAGCTATAGAGCACGTTAGAACGAGCGGAAACTTAATACTTATACTGCGCTGTTATACTTACTATGAAGTACTTTGTACTACATATACAATAAATTCAATTTGGTTAAGATATCCGAAAATTAATTTTATGCAATTATATTTGTTATCTTACCCTAATGGCATTTGGCATCTCACCCGGATACTTGGAATGAGATGCCTAAAATGCCAAACAGTAAAAAAGTCATCATTGCAAACACAATATACAATTATTTTTCATATACTCCAAAGTTTTATTTGAAAAACATGCTCAAGAATATAATATTTTCGTTAGAGGCCTCCAAAGCCCAAATTATCGCTATAATTTCCTTCATAAGCAAAATGTTAGGCATCTTCCTCCGAATCACTACACATAACTTTATTTATTTCCCCAAACATATTTATGTAGCTAAAATTAGTTTTAACTAATGTTAAAAGTTAAAACTAGTTTTATCTAAAATCAAAACATGTACAGCAGTAAATTAACTAGACGAAACCCGTTTTGTCTAGTTAAAATTAGAATTTACTGCTAGTCAAAAATGAATTTGAGTTAAAACTAGTTTTAACTAGACAAAACGGGTTTTTAACAAAGACGTCCAGTATAAACTAGTTTCAACTAGCTAAAACGCGTTCTAACTGAAAACGGGTTTTGACTGCAACATACATATACAGTAGAGCATCGATTATCCGAACCCCGATTAACCGACTTATCGGTTAACCGACCGCGTTCTAGTCGGCAAATTCAAATGTCCCCTATGGATGTGGCGCTACAATATTTGGTTATGTCTTGGCTACTTTAATATTCTATCTTGAGGAAACCGTGTTTTGTATTTTCGTTTCTTTTCTTTTCTTTCGAAGACACAATGTAGTGACGTAAACTTAAACACTGGGCGAATTTTTCATCCTTTTTATTCGGTTGGAACGCTTTTTTATTACATAACGCGTTTCGGGCCGATGCCCCTCTTCAGCCAACTAAACATTAAAAAGTGAGAGATGACTATATACAAATATTTAAAATAAATATCGTGACAGTATACATAATTAGTTTTTTAGAGGTTGTTACCTTCTAAATCCTGGTAAGAGCTTGTATACCGTTAAAAGCTGGTCCGTACCTCATTCGGTAGTTTAGACGGATGTAATAGTATATTTTATATATTATAGTAATTTTATAGTAATTAAATACTATAAAATATACTATAAAATATTAGCATAAAAATCAATGAAAACTGGATTAAATTACTATAAAATATACTATAAAATAAAAAACTGTTTTACGATCTGTTACGTCATTTGCATAGCGACAAATATTAAAAATACTAAAAGCGGGAAAAAATAGCAATGGCCACGTGCTATGTTCTAAAAAAATCACCGCTAAACCCCCCGAATAATTTTATCGGAAAAGAAACCTATTAAAAAAAAAGGAACATTCCCCTGCTAATGCTCGACCAGACATATGCAAATTAAAAATAGATCGTGCTCCGCAGTTGAGGTGGAGGAGTACGAGCTCAGTGTTAGACAACACACCGGAAGACGAATCTCAGGTATGGTTTCACGAATATGATTTGTGAAAGAATAACCCCGTATACCTCTACAGACTGATACTAAACCTTCCTTTTTTATGGAATTTTTATCAAGATTCGTACCCTTGGACTATTACATCCGTCTAAACTACCGAATGAGGTACGGACCAGCTTTTAACGGTATACAAGCTCTTACCAGGATTTAGAAGGTAACAACCTCTAAAAAACTAATTATGTATACTGTCACGATATTTATTTTAAATATTTGTATATAGTCATCTCTCACTTTTTAATGTTTAGTTGGCTGAAGAGGGGCATCGGCCCGAAACGCGTTATGTAATAAAAAAGCGTTCCAACCGAATAAAAAGGATGAAAAATTCGCCCAGTGTTTAAGTTTACGTCACTACATTGTGTCTTCGAAAGAAAAGAAAAGAAATACTTTAATATTATTTTTTGTTAAATTTTTGCATGTTTTAGCTGGCAGCACTAGCTCGACCATGAAAGGGAGACTAGTATTTAAACCAGGCCTAATACACTATACTAATACAGTCAAACCTGTTTTTATGCGCTCTTTTTATGTGCGATTTTTATTTGTGCGATTTTTTTAATGCGAATTTTTAATTTGTGCGGTATAGTTGGCGACTAGTCTCGTGCGATTTGTCATGTCTCACGTTGACTTATTATAGCTAAATAAACTTATTATAGCATAAATGCACTTATTATAGTAATATTATTGCATGAATATGCGAAAAATGAAATAATTTACTTTTTAAGTCAACAAAACACCACCTGGACAAAAATATGTAAAACAGGCGATAGACCAGACGATGCAGTCAAGTGCTGACATCTGTTGTCAATAAATTCTATTTCGTACGGTTTTGAGTTATTTTCTATGTGAGACTTTTTTTATGCGGTCCCTGTTGACCGCATAAAAAAATTATTTTTTTAATTGTGTTGCGAAAACTATTATTTACAGCCATTCGTGAAGTTTCGTGAGATTTTTTTTTTAATGCGTTTTTTTTAATGCGGTCCCTATCCCCCGCATAAAAACAGGTTTGACTGTAATGTATTTATTCATACTTTTCGGTTATCCGACTTTTCAGTTATCCGACTAACCCCAGTCCCCAATTAAGTCGGATGATTGATGCTCTACTGTACATATAACTTATATGTAATAAATAATGAATTAATATATTATATATATAATTTTTTATTTATTTAGTTCGTCCCCACTCCAGATACACTCGATCCTCCCTTTATGAATATTTTTACTCGAGCCCGGTGAGGGGTAAGTGCCCCATTTGAGGGTGTAAGTACCCCATTACCTGCATACAATGGGCATCCTGAGGACGCCCAATTATTGGCGTCCTCAGGATGCCCATTGTATGCAGGTAATGGGGTACTTACACCCTCAAATGGCCCATTGTATGCAGGTAATGCCCATTGTATTTGTTTACGATGCGTTAGAAGGGAGTATATGTTTACAAAAAACGTTACGTGATGTTACGAGTCTCATCCTTCCAGTAACGGAATAATTTAGTTTTGTAGCGAGCCGTATTGTTTAACGTTACTGCTTTATACGTTACGCATATAATTAATAAAATAATGTAACTTTCGGTAATCTCTGTGCTGGGCGTATTCTTTATAAGTTAATACTATTAAAAAGTCAATAAATAATTAAAATGTTTAAAATACTTAAACACAACGAGTGCAAATACTCAATTTTCTCCGACTTCGAAGCAGTTGACACAAGCGGAAATCCTGAGAAAACAATACTTTTATTAAACAATTATCACCATATGCATTACGGAAAAAATTGAGTATTTGCACTCGTTGTGTTTAAGTATTTTAAACATTTAAATTATTTATTGATTCTAATAACCGATCCCATTGTTTTATTTATTTTAATATATTGACTATTAAAAAGGTTGATCATGGATATGGTTACATAATTTCGGGAATGGGTATATGTCACAGCGTTACGGAGCGTTACATGGAGTGGATGATAGTTGAAAAGTATAAGAATAGCGTTACGTAATTTATGGACGAGTCTATAATGTTCACAGATTGGAGGGGTTCAGACCCGAAATTCAATTTGCCATGCTCTTATTGCTTAATGCCATGCTGCCATTTCTTATTCGTTAATTTTGTATTCGAGCTCATATTCTCGATCCTCTACGAAAAGCAGGTTTTCGCTTTGTCACGCAAAAAGTGTCTTATCAAATATATTATGAATTTTTTGAAATTTATAAATGTAAATCCTTGAAAGAACTTTCGCAACAGTTTCAAAATAAGAAAAAATCGGCCTTAACAAGCGGGTTTATATATTAACATATTACATAACTACCTTGATTGTATAGAATGAATGAAAAACACAAATTAAATCGAAAAATAAAAGGTACTAAATAAATAATTCAGCTATTAAAATGAATAAAAAAAGTGAAGAGTAATTTCTAAATTTAATTTTAAAACCGTGTGGCAAAGGCATACAGAAGTTAAGTAGTGCCTATTTCAGACGAGGTTAGCTTGAATGAGAATCGTAATGAGATTAATGCCAAATGCCACAATGGATGAGAAATAGGATCAGTCCTATTCATCTACAAGAACAATCATAAAGTTTCGTAATTAATTCCTGTATTGCAAGGTTATATTGCTGATATTAATAATTCTCGTTATGTGAAAAAATTTGTGTGGTAAGAAGTGAAGTGAATATAGGCCTACGTATACATATTCAGCCTTACTAGTGGAGTAGATATAAGGTAGGCTGAATACTGATAGCAGGTGCGTGCCAAATGACTGTCACGTGGAGATTTTGGATTTCCTTCAAGTTTCTAACATAAGTAGGGGCCAGTTTCCACAAAAAGTCCTTCCTGGAGGCACTTTTCCTTGGCAGATTTCCAATGTATTGTGATGACTTGGTCCAACAAATCTACAACACTTAATTTCTTTAAGTATTCTTTTATTCTAATTGGCAGTAATTAAACAAGAAATATTTTATAAATTTTCGAAATTACAAAAGTTTAATAATAAAGCATTATAATTTCTTAGAAAATTGAATAAACAAGAGATTATTGTGTTAACATAATGCTTTTATTAAGAAATTAGCTTGAAAACAATTAGATAGTTTAAATTAATGTAAAAACACTGTGAAATTCATTTAATCTAATACATTTTTCATGCAGAAGCAAATATGCAGAGGTGGCTAAATCTCACTATAGGAGCTATAGGGAATACTCGAGGAATTAATGTTTCTTTCTTCTTCCCGCTTCAATCCGTAAAAAGTAAACCATAAATAGATGAAAGGGATAAATGACAATTAAAGTTTATTACCATATACGTTTAAGAAAAATCCGATTGTTTTAGGAATAGCACAATTAAAAAACGTTTATAAAAAATACAGGCACTAAAGAGATAAGAACCGATGAGGGGTCTGACAGCTGAAATGCATTTTCTTGTAACTAATATTAATAAAGTCTAAATTCATTCCTGTATTTCCAACGTATCCTGTATGATAAGTCCATAAAAAAAGCGAATTTGCTGAACTATCAGAATCTACGTTTAAGTAATGAATATTTTAGTTTCATAATTGTGAGAAGAATATTAATTAAGCGACTTAATAACCGCAACATAACCGCAGTTCAAGGAAACTGAATTATTTAATCAGAATTCTATAATAATAAAAGTATTAAACAACTAGTTATTCAAATTCGTTCTTGAATTTATAATATACCTTTTAAATATTTAATAATTGTTGTCAATAATTCAATAAATTATCTACTTAAAATTAATTTTTATACTGTATACTATATTCAGTACATTATTATTTTATGCAGAACCATAACGCGTATTACTAAACGTTCGAAAAGTGCAATAACACTACATTAATAAAGAATAGGGGTGCCACTATCAGAAAAGATTGAAAAACACTGCCTTAAATTGATTTCTCAGTTAAAAGAAAATGAACATATTAAATGCCAAACTAGTTTTAATAGAAATCTGTGAAATTTTAGAACTGCTTTTTTGAAATTTTGTTCTGGTTGTTTGATGGAATACCACAAAGCACCATATGAGCCATCTGCGAAGGGAGATGTTTACTGGAAGGACTTAAGGACTTTTGATTGAGAACTAGTTCTATTTAGGTGTTAGGCACGCGAAGAAAACCCGAAAAATCCAAAACAACTAGCCTGCTACTAGTGTTTATTGGTTAGACGGCCGGATGGCCGAGCGGTAAAGGTGGCAGCCTACCGCTCTGGGGACCCGGGATCGAATCCGAACGGGTCGAAAAATCCCCAGGAATTTTTCGGGGGGTGGTCCGTTTGGATATGTCGGGCCCCGTCCCTCACCATCCGGTCGCCCCATTGTGGGCCTGGCCGAACCCATAATGGCTTGCTATAAAAAGGCCCTCTTAGTGCCCACTGGGCGGAAAGAGTTAAAAAAAAAAAAAAAAAAAAAAAAAAAAATAAAGAAGTGTTTATTGGTTTTATCCACTCGGTCACTAGGCGTTCTTATTATTGAAGGATAATTATATTTATTATAATTATAATTATAAAATAATGCTTTATATGAGGAAGTTGAATGCTCTAATTTATGAAAGACTATTTTATCTTCTAATCGATATTTTATTGTTTTATTTTTTAATTACAAGTTATTGATCTCTCAATACGAACTCAATCATAAAACTTAAGAATTTTAAGACTTTTGACTTATCTATGATTATTAGACACGGTTTTATACATCTATGACAATAATTAAGTGCTGTAATTAAGAAGATCTCCATGAATGAATGCCCGCCAGTAGCCGAGTGAATGAAACCACTGGTCATGGGTTTGCGCCTCTACAACAGGTTGGCCCAAGGAGATTTCTCTGTTTTCTGACTTTTGTAGCACTAAATATTTTCATACAATTAAAAAAAATTAGAGATGAGTCTCAATTTTTTGTTAGCTTAGGGCCTAAACAAATATAAATCTGCACTGGTCGTAACCAAAATCAAACCCCATGAATGATAATTTAAAGTTAATATTTCCGCAAAGATATATGAGTTATAAATCATGGCAAATGCAGTAACATAGATCCAGATGATAGCTTACTTATTTCTTAAAAAACCATTTAATATACAAAAATGAATTAAACTTTTCTAATGGCTTGGTAATCGCTGTCCTTATCCTTATCCTATAATAGGAAAAATAGAGAAAAGTCGTGACTATCGGTCAAAAAAATGAACACACCCCCAAGGTTTTTCAGTTTTGGACTCAGGGATCTTGAAACGTCGAGAAATGAAACAAATCCGGGGTTTTATCTATATGTATGGATGTTAGTGTGTGTATGAGGGGCACGACGTAGTTCACCCTGTTTGAAGCTTAATAACTCCTGTGTTTTTTGTCAAAAATTACTGAAATTTTTCAGCAAGGTTTGATTATTACGGGGATTGATGCTATTAAATTTTGGTGGTTAAAGGTCGAAGAGATGGGGAGATAATGAGGGTCGCGTAGGGGAAATACGTACAAAATGACATATGGTTTTATTTTAAGTTCATAAATCTTTATTGGTAAACCACAGCACTGTCATATTCTACACCAATCATCTTTGGTCTCTTTACCAATGAAATATAATATACATTTATAATATAAAAATAATAGAAAAAAAATATTGTTAGTTTAATTGAATCAGCCAAAATGACACATTACGTAAGAACAAAATGACATACACGTAAAAACTACAAAATTACTGACAAAATTGACAAATGAAACGCTTGGTTCTTTTAGAAACGTCAGCGCAAGAAGCGTGAGCCCAACGCAAAGAACTTAAGCATCGTAACCAGTCTTCTCCAGGCTTAGATCGGGAAAAACGATCATTGCAATATATGCATGGACAGTCCTCTTCATCATCTTGAGAGTTATCAGGAAAATTTTCTTCTTCAGTGTCTTCTTCAAGTAACGTTTTAGTAACGTTTCGTCTTCTTTCCTCTGGCAGAGCTTTGGGCTTATTTTTTGATTTAATTACCTTCATATTAGGAGTAGAAGTTAAAACTAAACAGGTTTGTCGAGTCTTTGGCTTACGTTTTCCTTGACCACTTATAAAACGTGCTTTTGGGACTGGAGAAATCTCCTTAATAGACAGAGCAAGAGTAGAGGACATTGGATGTCCTTTAGTAGCCAGCAGATAAATGATACAGAGAAACCGAATCACAGGGGACCCCTGTAATCGGAAAAAAAGGCGGAAATTAATTAATTGGTGATTTTTTTAATTTATGTAATCTTGATACGATTTTGTTTTGTTTATTCAGCTTCAAGAATTTTAAAAATGCTTATAAGAGCGCGAAAAACATAGCGTGCTTAAAACTATATACGAATACATGAATGAATGCATGTTTATAAACTCATACCATATAAAAAAAGAAAAAATGAGCGAATTTTCGACACAGAAAATGCTTACGAAATATATAGGCTAGTTAACTTATATATATATTAATCATTATTATGAATTATTTCTAATAAATATTTAACTTTTTGAAAAGAACAGCAACTGAAAATATCAATTGTTAATAACTTTCCACTATTATTTCTTTTTTTTAATTACAGGAAATAGCGTGCCTACTATCATCTCTTATCGTTGCTACAGGCTATTATAGGAAATTTTTGCAATAGACTACTTACTCTAAAAATAAAACTTACGTTATATGATCAAAATAAATTTAAAATTTTAAAAATATACATATACTTAATGACTTAATACACACAATGGTACGTTATCCTATGGAAAAAATAGGTAATTGTCTAGGTCCTCGTTGACAATGGGGGCCAAATTCAATCTTTTATATGAAAATATTTCCCTCAAAAAAATTTCCTGGAAGAAAAATACTTAAAGTCAACACCACATGGAGGTTTCTTAATTCAAATTTGTCTGGATTAGGGTTTCTCAAACAAGATTTCGGGATCCCGGCTGTTTTTTTAACCCGGGAAATCCCGCAAATTTCTTAAAAGTTTACCTTTTTCTTATTTTATGTTAAGGTTGAGGAAATTTTGCAAATAGAAAGTATAATTAACTCATAAACTGTCAGAATACATTTGTATTTATTAATTTTAAACCTACTTATTAGTTTTTTAAATTTTTGCTCGTTATGACATGTCACAAATCAATGCGTAGCTTATTTGTGGCAGGATTCTGAAAATTCTTTACTTGTCGGAACCTGTAATATCTGGAATAATTGTGATTAGTTTTTAACCATGCCCAGTAGCTTCAATAACTACATTATGCCAGGTTGCGCAAGTTGGGCAAGGATACAAACGAGTACGAAGTCTTCATAAACCTGAATATTAAAGCCAAACAAACTGACGAATTATCAGGATATAAGCTCGATGCCGCTATTAAAGCAGCCGCAGCAGAGGAAGACAAATCAAGAATACTAGAAAGCAAAAGAAGTACTACAATCTCGAAAACGAACTAGAAATCTTCCAAGCCACAGGTGAAAAAAACACAACACCTTTCTTCTCTTAAATGCATTAAACACGATTCCACTCACATCAATTGAATCGGAAAGGGCATTCTTGGTAGCGGGACTTTCCATTACTAAAATAAGAATCAGATTGAGTGATCGGAGTATTGACCATCTTTGCTTTTTAAAATCTTATTATAAAAATTTACAATAATAATTTGTATTATGTTTTATTTAAATATTGAAAATTACCTTCTAATTTAGAAGTTTGATCTAAGCTCATTTTATTCTTTAAATTTTTAACTCAATTCAAAGCATTTTGCTGTTGTTGTATGCAGTTTCCAGCAAACTTTAATAAATTTTTTCTATTTGTGAAAATTTCTACGTAATTCAAAGGTAATTTTTAATATACGTGGTACGATCCAAAAGTTCGGGGAATGCAGTAATCTACGACAACAAAAGCATATATTTGAAGTTTCAGCGTATGAAATGGATTCTATCAAACCACCTCTACATGTTCAGGTTAATTTCACCCATGTCATGTGATTAAACCGCGAGCGCTGCTGTTTTTTTCTGGAGATAGTTACCTTTGTCCTGCGACGTAATCAAAGTGGAGTTTCAAGAACAACCTCCAACATTTCGACTTCACCGTGACCTTTCACCGTAGAATCACCGTACGCCTTTCTTAGCAATTTTAAAATCTCCGTAGGTGTTTTACCTAAACGCTGACAAAATTTAATGTTGGAGGTTGTTCTTGAAACTCCACTTTGACTACGTCGCAGGACAAAGGTAACTATCTCCGGAAAAAAACAGCAGCGCTCGCGGTTTAATCACATGACATGGGTGAAATTAACCTGAACACGTAGAAATGGTTTGGTAGAATCTATTTCATACGCTGTAACTTCAAATACATGCTTTTGTTGTCGTAGATTACTGCATTCCCCGAACTTTTGGATCGTACCACGTATATCTTACACAGCATTATTGATATGATTTTGGAGGTTGCGGAGCGTATTAAATTACGTTAAAAAATGAAAAATAATTATATTATTTGATTTCAAGATATTTTGTATATCTTCACCCTCCAGAAACACATATAGTTTGTCTTGGACCAATTGGGCACCCCTCTGCCAGTGGCACCTGGTGCATGATACACCCCCTTGCACCCCCCTCGCTACGTCACTGCCTAAGTAAAACAATAAATTTTATTAAATTACAGTTAATATTTATAAAATAAAATTTCGTAACTAAAACTAAACCAGTCGTTTCAACCACAAAAAATAGCTGTAGTAACACAAAAAATAGTAATGAGCAGTTTTAAAATTGTAAATGACTTGATCCATTTGTAATTATTTTATTGAAAATGTTGTAAATAATTGAAAATATCTCCTAACCCTCTTTTTTAAACCCTTTCCGTCCAATGGGGACTAAAAGAGCATCTTTTTACCATTCCCGTTATGAGTTCGGACTTCCTCAAAATGGGGTGGCCAAGTGACATATCCGGATAGACCACCCGCAAAAAATTCCTGGGGCTTTTCGATACGTCTGGATTCGAACCCGGTCCCCCAAAAAGTTAAGCTGCCACCTTAACCGGTCGGCCATCTTGTCTTCGCTTCAAACCTATATCAAAATCAAATATTAAGGTTAATATTTTAGAACAAATCGGTACTGTATACGCTTTGGGGTGCTCGTACCTTATATCGAAGAAACAGGCAATTAAAAATAAAATTTAAAGAACATCAAGCATCAGTCAGATTAAGTTATAAAGATTCACTGTACTTCACGTGTTGTGCAGTATAGTGAATCTAGTATCAGTATAGTGTCGCAGTATTTTCACCTATTATTTTGCAGTATTATTTATAAAGAAACGAACATATTTACGAGACGACGTTTGTTATAACATTACGCTATTCAGAAATATAAAAATCCATCGTGTGAGGTGCCATCTGTTATAAGATTTTAATTTAAAAACTTGTATATTATTAAGTTATATAAAGCTAAATTTTGAAGGTAGAGATGAGTTTTATAAAAAGAAGAAAAATTGTAAATACTAATAAAAAGTAAACCTTCATTAAATTCAATCCCATTCAAGATATGACATAAGTTATGACACCCTCTATCTCCCCACCCTCTGCACCTTTAACCGCCAAAATTTATCAACATCAATCTCCCAATACAGAAACCTACCTACAAAATTTCAGAAATTTTTGACAAAAGACACAGGACGTTTATTACGTTTCAAAATGGGTTCATCAAAATCGTGTCCCTGCAGACACACATATATATACGTATCACATATACTAACATACGTATATATATGTGTGTCTGCAGGGACACGATTTTGATGAACCCATTTTGAAACGTAATAAACGTCCTGTGTCTTTTGTCAAAAATTTCTGAAATTTTGTAGGTAGGTTTCTGTATTGGGAGATTGATGTTGATAAATTACATGCCATACAGAAAAAACTCCTGTTATATATAACAGCCGGGAAAGTAATAAAAGTAATAAACTGATGATTATAAATAAAGGTTTCATTTTAAATAACATTTGGAATGTTATTATATAATGCTTAGCAGTGGCGAGCTATCCTGTAGGAAAAAGGGAAATTGAATGGGTCCCCACCAACAGGGGCCCCCAAATCAATCTTTTATAAGAAAATATTTCCTCCGAAGAAAAATGTCTAAAGAATGCCCTCCGAAGAAAAATTCTTTCAATAAAACTATCTCAGCAACAAGTAAAGTTGTTGTGTTGTGAATTAGAAAAATGTCTATACGTGGCTAATAAGTATTAGGAGGCTCCACGTATAGTCGACACTATACGTGAAGCCTCCTAATACAAATTCACTTGGGGCTTACCATGCTATAACGCACGCATTGATGTTTGTTAAATGTTGAAAGGAGGCTTACAAGTTAGTATTGTTTGATTAAGTAAAATGAATTTACGCAATTTGAACGTCGCAGGCGTTCAAATTGCTTAAAAATTATCGAATGCCAGGAAAATACAGAGACGTCAGATGATCTGTGGTCCCTCTGAGACGAATCAACGAACTTCTAAATTATAAAACATTTTTAAACTTAGATGTGGTGTGTTTTGTAGGGCATCTTTGTGTAGCATTTTATTGTTTAAATCTCTTTTTTTCTAAGAACGTAGTTGTGGGGAAGTACTCGATCTTTAGAGTATTCCCCGTGTAGGAACAAAACAAAAAGAAACCTCAAAGAAATAAATCACACACTCTATGACTCCAATGCAAGGAACTTAAAGTTTATTTTAGTCCTTCCGATCACTACTCTGTCCCTTCGCTATAACAGACACTAAAACAAAAGAAACAACACACACAAAAAAACAATCTCGCTACTCTATCGTCTACACGTCCTCTCTCCATTCTTTCTTCCGAAAAAAGTCCCTCTTCTTTCGTTGAGCATGCGCGATCTCTCTCTCTCTCTCTCTTTTTTCTTCCGAAAACGCGGCCCATCCTTTCTTTACCCTGCGGCCCACCCAAGGATCACGCAATAGAACACGTGATCTTTGGACCACATAGTATTATTTTACGACATCAAACTTAGGGAAAATAGGAGGGCTGGCTTAAGGACGATTTCCAGTGCCAATTAAATCGTAAAATCGAGGTATATCGTATTATATTTTAATAGGGATCCCAAACCATGGCCCGAGGACCTTAGCTGGTCTTTAACAGTAGTGCGTGTGCAAAAGGGACAATCGCTTAGACTCCCACTAACAGAAAGCGTCAAACCATTCTTTTATAAGAAAGTATTTCCCCCAAGAAATTCCCTCGAAGAAAAATAGCTGAAGTGGGGCCCCTTATTTAAATTTACCCGGACCCCATGAAGTTATAACGCTCCACTGACTTGCAAAATAATTTTATCCGGTTGGTTGATTTTATTTGTTTCTTGTGAAAGGTATATGTGTACAGACACAGGATACAATTAGAAAAACCAAACAATCATTATAAACCAGTGATAAAAACCCGTTGAGCTTCATACAACGGGCATCTTTAAACCGCAAATAAAATTTTTTAAACACTGTTGAAGTGGCTCCATCACCATTCATTAAAAAACTGTATACGTGGACCTTTCCAAAGAACTTTGGTAACCGTAGCATTTTAACATGTATACAAATATAGAATTTTCTTCTTAGTGACATGGAGAAAGTGTCTAGTATTAAGGGCGGTTTTACTGTACAGTATATATTTTTAACTCGTTCCGCCCGTCGTTATACTTTATACATAAAGTTCTGTAGTTTTTTTTATAGAGAAATATTTAGTGTTTATTATAAAATTGCTTCTAGTTTAATTATAAAGAAACAAGCGTCAAGTTGTTAGAGCCGAGTTGTTAGTTTTATTGAAAATTATAATAAAAAACGTCACTGACCTTGTAAAACTTAGAGAAAGCGACACTAGATGGCGAGGATATAAGTAGTATTTTAAACAGAGTGTTGTGTTACTTTATATAAAAAGAATTCTCTTCGATGATTCAAGAGTTTCGGTGATCTGTATTAATTTATAATGGTTAAAGGCATTAAAATTAATACATATAAATGATAAGCCATTTGATTTGTGTCTATAAAATTTGTCATTTGAATCTATTGTAACATTTATTGATATTTTGAATTCTGGTGAGTCAGTTAAACAATATTTCTATCATTTTAAATTAATATATAAGGTTAGAAAATTTATTTATTAATACATAATTTAAAATTAACTAAGTAAAATCAATAGAAATAATTAATGACTGATAAATGCAGTTAATTAAAGCAATAGATTTTTATTAAGTTCTTTATTTTAATATTCAAGAATTTAAGTATATAACATATATTATTTATAGCTAAAATATAATAAACTGGTTACAATGATTTTAATCAAAAATAAACTTTTTCTTCAAGCTTAAAACAGATTTAATCATTGAAGACATTTTATAGTAGAATATTTAAGACATTGTATAATTTATATATTTGATTAATATAAACATTAAAATTTATTTTTAAAAGCATTATATTTTTATAATAATTAACGGTTGAATGTATTCTTACAGAATTCTATTTAACCTGTAGAATAATGTGTCAATATACTATATATTAATATGTATTGTAAAGTATATAATTTTAAATAAAATTTACAAAAATATTAAAAGTCAAAATCAGAAATATATCATACAAAATAGCTTCGAGCATTGTGATAAATCTACACTTATCGTACTGTGTAGACGTATAACTAAACAGTCGTATTTATACCGGATATACCGTATACTATAACAAGTTTTCGAAAGCTCGTATAAAATATAAAAAATTATCCAGTTTATTAATTAATTAGACAATTTAAAAGGTCTTAAAGGTCTAATTAAACAATTAAGTATTTAGAAAGTAAAGTAAGAGTGCGTGTTTAATACAAAAACTTCCAAGAATTGACATTGATAATAAGGTTAATGACATGACAGGAAACGTGTTTATGAACGAATTATAGCTTAACGTAGGCCTATAAAGATAATCGTATTACATTTGCTTTGTTAATTAATTCATTTACTATCGAAAATATTTTCTAGGTAAAATGTTAAGTTTTCTAAGGATTACATTAATTTGTACGTACGATTTTAAAGTAAACATCTTATATTTGACCTATCACGTATATTCGTGACACAAAGTATTATATTTCTACTAGAAGAGCCAGTTTTCAGAGAAAAAGTAATAGAAAAAAAGAAGTTTTATAGCTAATAATTTTGAATTTTAATAAAAGTCCCTCAAAGTTAAGATTTTTGCCATTTTATAACAACAATATAAAAAGTTTTTTTTAAAAATAAAGTATCGTAATAGATGACGCCACACACATTTTTAACTCTTGCCGGGAAAGTTACGCAACTTGTTGCGGATTTTTAATATATTACAGTAGAGCATCGATTATCCGACTCAATTGGGGACTGGGGTTGGCCTGATAACTGAAAAGTCGGATAACCGAAAAGTATGAAAAAATACATTATTAGTATAGTGTATTAGGCCTGGTTTAAATACTAGCCTCCCTTTCATGGTCGAGCCAGTGCTGCCAGCTAAAACATGCAAAAAATTTAACAAAAATAATATTAAAGTAGCCAAGACATAACCAAATATTGTAGCGCCACATCACTGGCGGACATTTGAATTTGCCGACTAGAACGCGGTCGGTTAACCGATAAGTCGGTTAATCGGGGTCGGATAATCGATGCTCTACTGTATTTGTGTTTTATTTTAAGGTTATAGAAGCTAAAATATTTTAATGTTTTTATATCTCAATTTTGATACAAATGTGAGGCATTAAAAAGTGCATATTAGATTAGTAAATATAGTGAACATAGTTAACTTGTATACAATTAGGTAATCGAATTGTAGCAAAATAATAATGCGTTATAACAATAGCTGAAAACAGTGTGCCCTGTGCAAGAATTTGCTTTTAGACCCCTAAATTAATTAGGTTTGAAAAAATAATAAAACAAATATATGCATTTTGGGCTCCCTTCCAAATGGGCTCTGTGCGGGTGACCTGCCTAGTTACGGCACTGGTTGAAAATATGTATTTCTAGTTACAGGTATAGACTTCAGTATCCGCAAAGGGGTAAATGGGGCACTTGTACCCTGAAATAGAATAAAAATTCCACAAATTATAATTGTAAAAGTGATCGAGATACGTAACTTTACACCCTCGACCCATACAATACTGTATTCTATAATCTGCTTGTGAAAAACACCCAAAAAATTAAATATGTAATTAAATGAAATTATATCTGTAATATGTAGCCTATTAATTAAAATAAACTATAATGAAACAATGTAGGTAGAATTTAAAAATTAATGAGTGATGCATATAGGCCTATATGCATGATTTCATTAAATAAATTTCTATAATAATATGTAAGATATATAGGCTAAGCAATCAAACTATGATTCAATAAGTGAAATATTATTTAATATAAAGTGAATATACTTGAATATTTTTTAATAATTATAAAATTTAATAAATAATTTTATAATTAAAAATTTCGAGTAATGATAAAGCTTACATCTTGAATATTAAACATGAGAAGAAAGAACAAAGGAATTGTTTTTTGTTTGTTTGATTTCATTTGTAATGAAAAGTTATAACTCGTTTTTAAATGGTTCACTTGGTTCACCGAATCTTTAACAATCTTTCCTGTCTGTTCGCATGAAATAACCGGTTCAAGGTCTTTTACAACACGTAATGCTTGTTTTCAGATTACTTAATGGATTAGATCAAATTTTTCTTCGGATTACTATCGAATATACTAGTTTGGTACGTTATGTTAAATATAATCAAAAGTCTCCATAAAAAATAAAAATTTTATGAAGATTTTCTATCTAATATATCTTAATTATTAGGACATATTAGATTTTTAGTTTAAAAACTAAACAAATAAAGTTGATTAACTCTTCCTATTAAATCACGTCAATCTTACTGATTTCTATATTAATAACCCCTTTTTTACATAATCTTTTACTGTTTATTCAATAGACACGCAGCAAACACTCGACTATCCGTAAGGGTACCCCCAAAAAAACTAGAATGTGGAACTTTGTATATGCCACAAAGTGTAATACACAAAGACCGAACTCTTCATGTAATGGAAATTATTACGTTATTTTTCTATTATAGCACCGCGAAACTAGGTCATATACCAGTGGCGTGCCGTGACATTTGATGATAGGGAAGCTGTGTTTCTGTAAGAAACCGACTTCCAGGGGCAATCAGTTAATTGCGCGTCAGTGATGGTCTAGGGCAGTGGTTCTTAACCTTTTTATACTCGCAGCCCACCAAATATTTCATAATTTTTTGTGACCCTCATTTTTTTAAATAATAATTTATATTTGATAATTTATCTATAATAAATTGATTTTTTTATTATTGCTTTATTTTTTTATAAAATAAATGTAAATCATAACTTTATTATTTCATTTTCTATTTAAATAACATTCAAACTTTACAATTAAACATAAAAACTCATTTATTTTTAACAAAAAATAAAATAAACAATTAAAAATTCATAGAAAAAACAAAAAATATTCGAAAATAATTTAACGAGATTTCTTGTGATTTTGTAATTCCTTGAACTTCTATTCTTACGAACCCATATTTGATATAATCACGATCGTATTTTCTAATTTTAATGTTACTTAATTTTATACCTTTAGTTTAGGACTTGTGGTTCTTTTTCCGTTGCGTTTTTCACTGTATCATCGTCGGAACTTTCACTAGTATTTTCTTCAGTATATTTTCTTTTTGAAGGTCCCGGTCCGTGATTACTTACATTAAAAAAATTTTCTAATGTTCCTTTCTGTTTTTTGCTCATTTTTGTGGGTTAATTATAAATAATTAAAACTAAACACACAATATAAGAAAGAAATGCACTATTATTAGATCCAAAGCCCATGCTAAAACTAACATTGAAATCCGTAAGTAATATAAGATGGGAGAGCGGAATAAACGCAGAATAAATATATCAAATATTTTAATGGATTTTTTTTAAACTTCTGTCAACTATACAGAACTATCGTAAAACATGCCAGTAAACTTCTATCGGTTGGGTTAAGTTATAAATCTAGTCTAGGGTGGGCAACCTTTTTTATAACATGGGCCAGAATAAATTTTACGTTTTTTCCGCGGGCCGTAGTAGTTAATTGACGCCTTCTTGTAACTTGTAATTTTTTTAGTCTGCAAATATGAAATAAATAAATAAAAAGTTAACTACATTCATTTCTCTTATCGTTTTCGAAAATTACAAAGAATTGGAAAAATAACTATTAATTAGTTAAATTAATTAGAAAAATAACTATTAATTAGTTACTTTTCCAATTTAATAATCTATTAAAGATCTCGCGGGCCGGATAGAAACTTTTCGCGAGCCGTAGCTGGCCCGCGGGCCGGGGGTTGCCCGCCGTTGATCTAGTCTGCTCGTGATTCACATAATCGGGCGAGGGTGGCCGAATATCTAGCAGGCGGCTAACAGCCCACAACCGCTCCGGGATATAAAGTCGGACGCTTTACGCGTGTGTTGCTTCTACCAGCTAAACCGGGCGAGGTTGGTGCACTGTAAACCGCATGTGCTAATCCCTATATAATCTGGCTGATTGGAAACTGACCCGGTTTCGACATTCCTTCCGCCACTGAATTATTCGAATATACAATAGCAATCTTATTGTTTTTTTCACATGTAGTATAGAAATTTGTAAAAGTTACATAATGCAGTTATAATAAAATATTAATTTTAATTAATTCAAAGTATGTTAAAATATGAAAATTTATATTTTATAAAATAGAAGGGAAGGTCATTGAAGGGTGGAAGCGACGCTTCCATCGCTTCCAATGACGGCACGCCACTGTCATATACTTAACTACGTTAGAGTTTGAGTAAATGAATTTACTTTCAAATACAGTAATTGAATTACAATATCCTATTTATAGTTCATGAAACTTTAAGTTCGCGGTGCTTGATGACCGAAAACACAGTAACAAACGAGTTTCTGGATTATTCGAAAGACCTCTAGTCCCGTAAAGTTCGGATAATCGAGTTTCCATTGTAGTTCAGTTGAGATATTGTTTAGCGGATTCATTCATTTTATTCTTTGTTTTTTTTCTGCGTTTATTGTAAACAAATCTGTGAAGTAAATTTCGTCCGATTTTTTAAATTTAATTATTAAATTTTTAATTATTTATACTTTTAAAAATATATATGAACACCTTTATAAATTGGGGTATTAAAAAAAGACATTCAGCATTTATATTGTAAATAATATACGCCATATTGAGTAAATATAAGTTGAAGACGACCGTTTCTGAGATAAATAATGCGACAAAGACATGGAATTTTCGAGAGACAATGGCGTGTTATCCATGAAGGAAAAGAACAATTGCCTGGGCCCCCGTCAACAAGGGCCCCAAAGCAATTTTTCATAAGAAAATATTTTCCCCAAAACATTCCCCTCGAAGAAAAATGTCCGAAATCAGCACTGTACAGTACATGGGCCTCCCTAATTCAAATTCGCTTAGTCCCAGCGAAGCTTTAAAATGTCGATGCCAAGTATACAGTACAGTACTGTACATCGAAGTGGAAAGAAGGCGCATAGAACACCTTCTGTAAGTGTCAAGGTAAACACGTGGCAAGATTACTTTCTCTTTTCACGTCGCATGTCACACGAAGAAGCCATAAGTCAGTCACGATTGGCCTAGTAACACAAAATTGTTAATAGGCCGAGTTTTCGACTTATGTTTACTATGTCTTTTTCACTCCGTATGATGTGTACTATCTACCATATAAATGCTGAATGATTTTAAATAGTATTATATGTATACACAATAATATTTCTTCAAAGTGATAATAAGTTAAATTGAAAAAGTTATCATGTTACACCATTGTATCTGGAAAAATCTTCACGTGATAAGATTTTAAAATGATGTAATTTGAGAAAAGTAATATAATGACAGAAAAAAAAATCATATTACTATTTTTTCGTTTATAACATTTTTCAATAAATTGTGAAATATTTAAGTTATTTAACTTATAATATACTCAATGTACTGTACATTATAATAATACAGTAAAACCTCGATTTAACGACTAATTCGTCTTCGGATGAGGATGTATGGAGACACTCCCGTTGTGAAGTTAAGAGCAGCGACTCTTTGATTTGAAAAATAAATAAATAACCTGTTAATTTAATTACATATAAAAAGCATTTTAAAATTAACAGGATGTTAATTTTCATACATGACATACGGACCGGAAATTTTGTTCGTTAAATGGAGGTTTTACTATAATTTAATACAGTACATGCTGTACATTGTTAGATCATTATTCAGGACCGGCGCGGACATGTAGGGCGCCTTTGGGCAAACTAATTTACAGCGCCCTTCACAAAACATAACATATTTATAAGTTATATCACATACAAACTTATCGTTTGTGTATAAGTTATAGTATTTTAAAGCAAATTTCTTAAGGACGGCGAGGGATGAGGAGATCTACGCATTTTAAACAAAAATAATTGTCATTTAGTTTTCATATTTTGATATTATTTCTCATATGAAGTGCTTTGCTAGCTGGATTTGTCCCTGAACTTCCTCTCCCCTTATAATGAAATCCTTATATAGAAACAACGACTCCCTCCCCCCTTTATATAGAAACCCTTATATAGAAATACTCTCCTCTTATATAGAAACAATGACCATGGAATAGCCATTGTTTCTACAGTATAAAAAGGAAAATTAAAAATATGTTTTGATATTAGTACATTTTATTTTCTAATTATTATTTTTTTCTATATTTTCATATTTAAATAATTACACCATCTTAATTTTTTCCAACCCCATTAAAAGTTCTATTTTTACAGTGTATATTTTTACAATATTATATAAAAACCTAATTAAAACGAACTGTGTGTATAGCGAACAAACACTTTCATATATATATATATATATATATATATATATATAAATGAGTATGTTTGTTTGTTTGTTCGCTATTCACTCCTAGGCCGTTCGACCAATTGCTACGAAACTCGCAGTTACGTTCACATATTATACTACCTTAGATAATGTCATAAATATCGCCCGAAAATATTTATTGGATTTTATATATCAATGAATTTCTGTTTACCTTCCATTTGCTGGGTTTACACGTAGCGCCATCTATTGGCAAAACATTTAAGAAAATAATAAACTAAATTTAATTCTTAAAATAGATATAATTTAAAAATATTAATACATATAATATATTAAAACCACCAAACTCTGGTAGTTAGTCATGGGATTGGGCATGGCCAACGGACTGGCCACTTGGAATTTTTCGGGTTTTCTTCATGATAGTAACATCTAAATAGGGTCCAGCTTCCCATAAAATTCTTCCTGGGATGTATCCTCTTCAGCTCACTTGTCATGTTATGGTAACGAAATAAACCAAACTAAATTTAACGAGCGATTAGTTATTGTTACATCGTCACAATACCGGGTTGTAACTTTTCCTCACAATGTTCTCAATTTTTTAGTGGTGTCTTGCCCTTGTACATCATACTTTTCCTGTTAGCAATACAGTCGTGCGGTTAATCTAGCTAAAGCAAGCTTCAGTAAACATTTAAAATGCTTTGAATTATATTGAGAATTTTTATGCTTTAAAATAAAGCAAAGATGTTTGTTCGTATATTAGAAGAATTTCATAAAATTTATGAAAAATATTAAGTACTAGCAGATAAGCCCGGCGTTGTTCGGGCAAAAAGTATCGATAGCGAAGATTATTACATTATAGTTAATCTTACCCGTTTTTACAGAATACAAGAATTAATTTCCACCTGTTTTCAGACTAGCGAATTTTTAGATGGATCTAAAAATATGTTCGATTTCCCGCAAAAACCGCATCTGTGCCTGTAAATCTTGCACGTCGCTTTCTCTTAACACTCCCATTGTTAAGGAATACATTGTTATTTCATCCCCACGTCCACTTCTTGTTCAGATATTATTAAGGAATACATGTTCCGGGACGTTTCGGGATGTTCCTGAACGTTCCAGAACATCCCAGAACATTCTGGAATGTTGTGGAATGCTCTCGAATACTCTCGAATGTTCTGGACTGTTCTAGAAATTTCTAGAGGACGAAACTTCCAGCCCTTATATCTTCAACAGGCCCTTCAGGTAAAAACGGGAACCTTCTTCATGGATGGGGGATAGAGGGCTACCACACCATATCTTGATATGGTCACAGGGCTCTTGATCGTACAGGGACTCGTTTTTGAGTTTTAGCGGCACGCACATTGTACACTTACTTTTATAATATATATTGATTATTTTATTTTAATGAACTGTCAAATGAGAAGAATATTACTTAATTACATTGATAGTTCTAAACTGGATTAAGTGCAATAATTGTTAAAACTTTTGCTTAAATATTAATTATAGTAAGAAAAAAAATATTGTACATTATTAAATAACATTATTATTTATAATTTTGTTTCTGTTTATATAAGTAGAAATAAAATCTGAAAATTAATAGGTCTAGATCAGGTTTTAACCTTGTTTTTAATGTAATAAGTGCTAATTAGGTAGTTTTATTGTATTACACGAAAAAACAATTAAGGAAATTAATTAGGCTTACCGTTATATATTAAACAGGTTTTACATATCAGATTGAATTATCTGTAATAAAAAATTTAAAAGATGATTTTACTGCTAATATTATCAGCTACATTTTGGCATTTATATTTAATGTGTAGAAAAGCAAATATTTTATTGAATTAAAAATTTATTTACATTTTTTAAACTTGTTTATTGAATCGTAATTATTAAATTGATTATAAATACACTAGACAAACGTGGTTTACTGGATTTTTTTCATGCGTATAACACCTAAATAGGGCCCAGCTTTCTGTAGAAAGTCTTTTCCCGAGGTATCCTTTTGGCAGATCACCTTTGTGTTACGTCACCTTATTTCACCAATCTCATCTTTGTCGAAGGAGAAATCACGTGCATATTTCTAATTGAAAATATGCAGCAATTTTATGTATTTATATAATAATATATGATGTAGGTTAATTATTTTAACAAGGAAGAATCGTGTGGAAAATAAAATTTTATATTCTATAAAATATATTATTACTAATATAGTGACTAATAGGTCATTACCGTTACTTCGACGTTATTTTATAAAAATTTTAACGATAGTTTAAACTAAATCTTATTTTAATCGTGTAACCTGAGTTGCATATGTACTGTACGTCATTCACTGCGCTCAGTACAAAGATTTCCCTTCCAAATTCATTGAACATGTTGTACTGTACATGAATTCATTGTACAGTTGTACCATGATTATCATACTTTAAAAAATACTGCAAAAAATATTTTATTTTCCATGAAACGTTTATTCTTATTATAATTCACTACTTTTATTGGAACTTCTTGTAATGGAGCAGCCATTGTAAGTTCTTTCAGAACACTACTATTACACTGGACTAAATTTAAAAAATCAACTAGAAATATGATTTATTATGTAATAAATAAATTAATAATATAAGTGATTAATATTTGCAAAGAATTTTTATATAATGCAAACAGTTATTTAGTAATACAAATTCTTTACTTACAGAATTAAGATTAATGGATTTGCATTGCATCCAACGTGGTTTGTCTTCTTCTTTTAAACTCCTTGGAAGATTTATTGGCAAATATCCAAAATGGTTTATCGTTCTTTCAGTTATCTCCAGTTTTATTATTTCTTTAGGAAATGTTTGGATTAAATTCGAAACTGAATTTCATTATCTATTTAGTCCAATTAATGCACGAGCTTACGAAGAAAGAGAAATTGTAGAAAAATTATTCCCATCAAATAGATCGGTTTATTTTGATTTTATTCGAATGACCGATCAAGGAAGATTTGCTTCAGCCATAGTAATTCCAAAAGATGGAGGTAGTATATTAAGAAAAGAAATATTCCAAGAAATATTGAAACTGGACGGATTGATACAATCAATTAATGTTACTTGGAAAAATGTCACGTATAATTTTAACCATTTATGTGCCAAAAATTATGGAGTTTGTCAAGATAATAATTTGTTAGAATACGAAAAAAATATCCATTATTTTTCTGTAAATAAATTTTATATGAAATTTCCAGCTGCAATAAATTTACAGTTAATGGACTATAATCTTTCCGCCATTAATTTAGGAGGTGTTAAAGTAGATGAAAATGGCTTTGTTTTGGACGCTAAGGCGTTTCGTTTATTTTATTTTCTTGATAACAGCGATCCATTTAAAGATCATTTAGATGTTTTATTCGAAAAAGAATTCTTAAAGGCCATGACACAACATACATCTGATAATTTAACTATAACCAAATTTGTTTCGTCGTCTTTTAATGAAGAAATCTGGCAATTTTCAATCAAAGCTTTAAAACTAAGTCCAATTCCCGTGTGCATAATAGTTACTTTTAGTGTTCTTTCGAGTATTAGTATGGAATTTGTAAGGAGCAAACCTTGGCTGGGATTAGCAGGATGCATATTAGTTCCATTAGCTACGCTACCTTCTTTTGGATTTGTGATATTTTGTGGATTTAAATGTACCCCTGTCAATATTATCGTTCCATTTTTGATTTTAGGTAAGATTTCAATAATATATTTTAAGTATTTTCTTCAAAATTATTAAAATATACAAATCTTTTAGGTATTGGTGTGGACGATGCGTTCGTGTTAATTGCAGCATGGAGAAGAACTAATCCAAAAGACAACGTTCAAATTAGGATGGGAGAGACTTATTCTGAAGCAGCTATGTCCGTCACAATTACTTCACTAACGAATTGTCTTTCTTTCATGATCGGTTTGATCACTCCTTTTCCAATAGTTCGTAATGTTTGTACTTTTGCTACCAGCGCGATCATCTTCACCTACATCTATCAGATCACTTTCTTTGGTGGTTGCATGGCTTTGAGTGGTTACAGGGAAGAAAAGAAGCTTCACCCAATCACTTTTAAGAAAGTAATTCCTATGAGAGAAGCAGGTAATTTATCTAACAAGTAAGAATAATTTATTAATATATTATAACAAAACAATTCTATTTTCAAATGTTTTCCTCCAGGTAATAAAGGGTATATATATAAATTGTTATTTACCGAAGGATTGACTTCAAATTCAACAGGAAATCCACCAAAATTGATGATTTGGTGTCGAGATAAGTTAGGTGGCTGGATGATCAAGATATCTTCCAAGATCATTATTTTTTCTGTTTATATCACAGTTTTAACAACGGCAATTTATGGAATAACAATATTAAAAGAAGGAATAGAGTACGGTGATATATTTCCAACAACTTCGTATGCTTCTTCGTATGCCATCAATTATAATCGCTATTTTACTGAATATCCTCACGCACTTCAACTAGTTATTAGAGAAACTATGGATTATTCTAAGCCCAAAGTACAAAGTAAAGTCTTAAATGTCATACAATCGTTTCAGAATAGCACATATATTGAAGAAAATTACATAACATCTTGGCTAACATATTATTTATACTTCATTAAAGAACCGCGGTTTTGGTTTTATAAAAAATCGTATAATTTTAGTGATCCAGAAGATTTTGTTCATTGCCTTCGAAATGTGTTCCTTCGCCATCCCGTTACCAAGATGTTTGAAAGGGACATCGTTTTTGACGAAGATGGTATTCGTATTTCTGCTTCGAGATTTATATTTCCTTCTAAAAATGTAAATAATACCATATCAGAGAAAAATATGATGGCGACCATTAGAGCTAGAGCAGATGCTGCATCATTACCAGTAACAGTACACAACTTTTGGTGGATAGACTACGAACAATTGTTGGTAGCCGAAAAATTAACTATACAATCCATAGTCATAGCAGCATCAACTGTAGTTTTAGTGTTTTTTCTCTTCATGCCAAACTTAGCGTGTGTCATTTGCATAATGTTTAACATCGTATCTATACAGATTTGCATCCTCGGTTATATGGCATTTTGGAACGTAACTTTAAACCCTGTCTCAGTTATAATTTTAATAGTATCCATCGGTTTATCTGTAGATTATTCGGCTCATATCTCTTATTCGTATTTAGAAGCGAAAAAATCCAGCATTGAAGATCGGATTAAGCATTGTTTATTTGCTTCAGCCATGCCAATCATTCAGGGAACTCTGTCGACATTTTTCAGTGTAATGGTTACAGTTTTTATACCTTCTTATATATTTCTATCTTTCTTTAAAATAATGTTTCTTTTAGTAGTATTCTCATTTCTACACGGGTTATTTATTATTCCGGTCTTTTTATCTTTTATGCATTATATAGTGCGCTCATTGACAAGTAAAAACAAAAACAGAACTAAAAATTACTCGAAAAGTACCAAAGAAAACCGTAATAAGGAATTGTTGACTGTTCTATCTTCAGTATAGAAAAACGGCAATTAAAGCATCAGAATTTCGATAAGGTTAGTTCTATTCAATCTTATACACTTGAAATATTCTGGAATTATTATCAGGATATTTGCAGTTTATTTTAAGAAAGTAAATATATATATTTTTAATATAAATCAACAGGAGATGATACTTATAACTGAAAAAATAGATTTTTTTTAATTATTTCATTTTTGACTCTCCACCCTGTTGACACTAATAGGACCAATTTATGTATGATTATACATTTACTTATTACGGGTTTGGTTAAGCCTACAATGGACACGAGGGCCCGATATATCCGGGACAGATCATCCATGAAAAAATTTCTGGAGTTTCACGCTCGAGGATTCGATTCCTGGTCCTGCAGACTGCCTTATCCGGTCGTCAGTCCGTCTTTAAAATAACCTAAAAGCGCACAATTCGAGCATGGAGTTAAGAATTTTACTCGTTAAAAATGATATTTGGATGTAATAAAAGCACAATAAACCCCAAGATATCAAAATTAATGTATTCATTTTTGGCACGTACACGTTTTTATCTATTCCGAAAATTGTAATAACCTAATTCGTCCGCTTCTCAGCTTCTTTTTTAGTGCTTTTATTTGAATGTTTTAAAACTACTATAAGATCCGTCAACTAATCTTGTTACATGCTTATTAAGAAGAATAGGCCTTTGTAATTCTCTACATGACCGTAATCTGTTAACTTCATTCAGAAAATATTCGTCGTTCTTACTAGGGTACAAGAATTAAACTTGGATCAGATATTAAAAGATATTATTCCATTACAACAGATAAATAAATTGTACAAAATGAACAAAAACGTAAAGTTTTTCAGTACTTCACACGTAAAATTTTATATTACATTAAACCCCTATAACACTATAGATACGTTCCATGTAATATGAATCCGTGTTGTACGAGTCACTTAAATACATGAGCCAATCACAGCTTGGCACGTGTGCAGTTTAAGGTCTACGGCTGTTTGAAAGGTTTTCTTCCATAAAATTAATCTGTTCTAGACTAATTTGACCCAACATTTCCAAATCACGTATAATTTTTGGGAATAATCCATATAATCTATGCTATAAACAAAGAATTGTAGGATTACTTACCAACTGTGCACCGTTCGAGGACGCCATCGAGGACGCCATTGCTTAAGCTTGTTTTCGTCGCGGAGCGGCTCATCGAACGGCGGGCGCGTGTTTCCTATCAGCGAATTTTTCGCAGAAAAATAACTTAACTTTGGAGACATCATTAATAAAAATATAATTTTTATGGCCGTTGAATAATAAATGTTTTTTTAGTAGGTCCAGTGCTCGTTTAAACTCAACGGTTTGTACAATATCCGCTATTGGTCCAGATTCGATTAATTCTGTCGCGACACGAGTCGGCGATGACGTTTTACCGTGTTATACGAGTCTCTTTTAGCGTGTTATACAAATACGATCGGAATTTTGTCGCCGTGTTATACGAATACGTGTTATAGGGAGATCTACTGTATTTTTAAAATTATGTGTGGATAAATATAATTTCATGGAAGAAAATAAATCTATCGTATTCTATTATATAAATTTATCTAAAGAGTCTACATTTAATTAATTTCTCATATTATTATAACTACTGTATTATGTCAAATGTACCGTACAGTACTTAACGTAAGCAATAAATTTGTGATATTTGTAAATAAATATTGATTTATACACTCAGAAAATTATTTATTAATTACTTTTACGTTTGTCATATTTAATTAAATAAATTAATTTGTTATAAAGTTGATTCGGAATATCTAATATAGAAACTATAGTGAATTAAACAATATTTTATTTTTTATACAAAAATCGCTCTTAAAAACTCCTATCTGTGGGCACTATGAGGGACTTTGTAAATCAACCCATCGTGTGTTCGATCAGGCTCACAATTGGGATGCGGAACGAAAAAGATTAATTATCAATTTGTAAACTGCATCAATTTTGTATAAATTACTTTAATTTTTAAGCATTTAAGCATGTAACTTTTAAATAGCATTGTACTAAACATAGATTATTACTTTTGTAGTCTCTGTACAATAGAAATGGAAGAGAAATCTTCAAATATTTAGGCAATTAAATTGACTTTGTACTAACTAAAACATGTATTTAACTTTTTCTGAAAGATAGAAGTTTTGAAATTTCTTTTTTCTGTTGTAGATAAAAGTATAACCAAACATATAAAGCCACTGAAATTAAAAGCAATTAAAATCATTTAACATTATATTATGCATGATGTTAAGAAATATACATTTACATTTGTGTATGTTTAGAACAGTTTCTTGATAGAAGGACTCAAACAAAACAGTTTCTTGTTGGGATTCTGAATGTGAGGAATTTCCATAATTCCTTGGGAATTATGGAAATTCCTCACATTCAGAGCCAAGGCGTTAAATTCTAACTGTATCGCTAATCCAAATACGTTAGGAAACACTGCTCTGGAGAACTCGAGTTCGAGTTTAAATGGGGAACCTCCGAAAATTTTCTCGAATTCCTCACCCGAGAACCTTCATTCCATTATGGACTTGAAATAAACGCCCTGTCAGTGCCTACAAGGCGAAGAGTAAATAAATTAACAACACACGCAGCAATTTCATATTCTTAAGATGCACACTTAGTTAATGACAGCGCTCTAATAATAATACATTGAAATGAAAATCCACTACTTACATTATTAATAATATATAAAAATGTATAATAAAGTGCTTAGCACATTAAAAATAAAGAAAAAAATCCCTAATAATGTACAGTGAATAATAAGCTGGCAGCAATTTTTATACCAGTATTATTAACTATTAAAAGAACGGGTAGCATCGGAAATCATCCTAAGCACAAAAGTAATAAATTCTCCAACACCTTATTTGCTAAGGAACTTTTTCAAATCTGCACGCCGCCGTTATAAATCGAACGTTTTCAAATCTGCACGCCGCCGTTATAAATCGAACGTTTTCAAACATTAGAACAATATTTAGATAGAAAGAATGGACAGCTTCGTCGAAAACAGAAATATTCAGCAAAATACTATTTTGGAGTTTCTGTTTATTTCAAATCAACCTTATCCCTGGATCATGTTCGAAGATGGCTTTCCACATAATTTTCCAAAATCTCCTTTCTATATGCTAACAAAAGTTCAATTTTTCATTATATGTATTTACATCTTTCGGAAGCATTTCAAACCCGAATACTCAATAAATCTATTTATTCCATTAATTAATTATCTCGGATTGCGCTATATATTTCAAGTGAGTATTTATTTATTTTTTGATATATTCTTTATTTTGGTATTACCATTTTACAATAATATTTCTTCTTCAGATATTTTATTATTTGACATTCGTTAGTCTGCTTAATAGATGCTTGTGGCCCAATTATCTCTGGTTTAATTACAGAATAGCAGGAACATATTATCCATATACTTCGGTATTCATTATAAATTTAATCGTTATCTTAAAACTACTAAATTGTTATTAAGAAGAAAAGGAAGTTTCCATTTAGAAAATGCGTAGAAATTTCTAGGTTCGAATTCTTTTATATTATTTCGTATACTTTGTTTATTTTTTTTAAGGTTTTAATACTTATAGATCCATTTAAAAGCCGTACTTGGTTGCCTGTTATAAGTACTGTACATCACATCCCAAGCATAGAATGAAGAGACGTCATCATTTTGATCACTTAGAATGGATCATCGTATATTTTTGTACGTGAATCTATTACTGTACTAGCATTTAAAATGGAATTTTACTTGAATAAATATAAGCAGAAGAAAACATACTTTTGAAAAAAGAATACATTATATAAATTTCATCAAATTTATGTATTCGATAGAGAATAAAAATAAGAAAAGTAAAATAAATTTGCTTCTGGTTAATTGATTAACATGAGTAATGACCTTTCATATTATACGATGTGGCCTGTAATGGTCATGCCTACTCCTAAAGGATCTGATTGTCACAGCCGGCCAGCACGAGCGTAGTATAGGGTTTGATCTCAGAAAAATTAAGGAGAGTCTTGATCGACATACAATATTATTCCAAAAATCATATACAGTCGAACCTGCTTATCTCGAATCTCACGAAAACAAGAAAATAATTTGAAATATTGAGGTTCCTACACAGCAAACAGTACTAGGTTTGATTGGAGGTACGGTATTTCATTAATGACAGTAACCTTATAATTACCATTATTAATTAAATTAAGCGATATTACAATTTTAAAAAATTTCTATAGATATACAGTAAAATATTTTTATTCAATTTTTTGGTTAATGTGAGCCTGGGTATACAAAATGGCGGCGTTTCCGGTAACCTCGATGGCAAGTGTTTTTAGAAAAGAAATGTAGATGGCGCTGATAGTAATGATGCCTTCGTGTGCAAATATCCATCAAAAGTTCCCATAGTCGAGAGAATAAGAGGTATTTCAATCACTTTTACGATTATAATTTTATTAAATATTTTACTAGATCTCAGGAGGAAAGTGCCTCATTTGCCCCTCTCTGTGTACGCCCATGTACAGTAGATCAAAGAACTTTATTTATTCAGAAATGCATATTTATTTATATAAAAGTAGATCAATAAATAACCAGCCGGGACAACCAACCCTGCTGTTGCTCTTGTTTGGTTATTTATTGATCTACCCTTGTATTAAAATAATTCGTCTAATTCATTACCACGACAATTTCTTTAACTCTCCTTAATAATTCTTTTAAAATTCTTGTATCATTATTGTAATAAAAGCTTAAATTACTACATAAAAAACTTATTTGTGTGGGAAATAAATAAATACAATTCTTCATTTTATTTTTCTTGCATTATATTTTTATAATTCCATTAAATGCGAAAAATAGTATTAAAAACAATATTTTCAAGTATTTCTGATTTTAATCCAAGGTTATTCCAAGGTTATTTTGAAATGTTTTAAATAATAATTTCTTCCGAGAATTATCGCAAAAGAATAAAGGTGTAATTAATTTTTGTTTATTAATTACTTTATAGAAGTAGAACTTCTTTATAAATTGTATTTAAAAAAAGACTTTGAAGGACATATTTAATGATTTTAATGCAAATTATAAACAGAAAATTAAGATCGGCGAATCGATTTATTTTATAATTGAAGTATGATTGGAAATGACACTAAAACTATGGAATTCGACACAAAATAAAAGACGTATGATTTAATAATTATCGTGTGAAATATCATACGTCATATTATACGACATTACGGCGTGAATTATTCAATTATACGTCATTTATAACGTATAATTTAATAATTATTCTTGCGTAAAAATACTAAGACAACAATTAAAAGTTTGAATTTTTACCATAGCAACATGGCATAAGTTAAATAAAAAGAAATTATCTATCGAAAAAAGAATTATGCAAAAAGAGAGTGGCGCGTTATAGCTTCATGGGGCCCAGGAGAATTTGAATTAGGAGGCTCCACGTATAGTGTTGACTTCAGACATTTTTCATCGGGAATTTCTTGGGTAAATATTTTCTTATAAATTGGTTTCGGGCCCCTGTTGATGGGGTTCCCAGGCAATTGTTCTTTTTGCTCATAGGATAACGTGCCGCTGCAAAAAAGAACAAAGGAAAAATTCAGAAGCATGTACTGTACATTCTTGTCACTAATTATTAATTCGCACATGCTTTGAAACTTAAAAATAAATAATTTTTTTAAAAATCTGTCAGCCACTTTTACACCCTTCAAATCTACGTTTATGGAAGTTTTCCGAATATCGTTTTCGTGATTATAACGAAGCTCGCATTTTCATGAAAATGTTATAAAGTATTTTAAATTTCTGCAAATGGAACAAGGTATAAGGGACCTCATTGCAACATAGGAATTTCACGCAAACTCAGGATTATTTAGATTTTAAGCAATGAAGTCCACACAAACAAGTTGTAGCCATTTAAAATCCTTCTTTCATTCCAGTCAGGGACTGATAGCGGACGACTTAAAGAAATTGGTTAGCAAAAACAATGCAACCTCCAACAGTGCTCATCACATGTGAGCAAACACACAGATTCAAGAAAGAATCGGCAATTATATAATTTCAATTTAAAAAAAATGGATGGGAAGGTTCCGGATCCATCAAACTGTTGCCAAAAACGGTTTGCTTGCATGAAGCGCCGCATGTACTATCATGAAGTTTGCGTACGAGCATTCGACCCAAGCAATTGTATATAGTCATATTGCTTTTAACAGTAAATAAAAGCTTTCCCTTAACGGTGCTGTTTATGATTGATTCATCATCCACTACCATCATCAACAAAACTTTGTTATACTACCTCACACAGTGGAACACATAGCCAATATTTTTAATGTGCAATAATTAGATTAAGAATAGTTTCATTGTTTTGATTTTTTTTAAATTTATGCATTAAAAATATATTTTAAGTTAATAAAGTGTATGCATCTAATTATTTTTTTTACAAGCAAACACCCTTAAATGTTTTATACCTCTCTATCCTATCCTATCCAATTCTATTCATTGGGGGGGTGTGCTAGTCGTCGGAAGTGTTAGCGAACTTTTTAGCGGAGCTTGATAAGTGCGAATTAAAGAATTTGCAAAGCATAATTAGTTATTATATGATGGTTCTAAAGAAGCGGACATGTATAAATAGGTTATCTCTAGGTTTAATTATAAGTTTATTGTTAATTGCCGGGATTGGAATCAAATCCAGTCCTATCTCTCGATCCCCACAACAAACGAGTCAAATGGATATGCAAAGAAGGAGGCTAGGCAGAATACGCAAGGATAATTTGAAAGAAAAGGAAAAAGAAAATCAATTGAACGACTTAATTAGTCAAGACTATCAACAAATAGAAGAAAAGCTAGATAAGAGCAGTCCAGTGACTTCGAGAACCACGAAAATTAATGAATATTTTGAGACAGTAAGACAAAGAATTACAGGTACAGGACGAATCTCAATACTCATTGAAATCGATATACGAGCTGATACAGAATAAATTTTCGCAGCTTCAAAATGAACTTCAAGGAGTTAGAATAGAGGTTAATTCTTTAAAAGAAGAAAACAAGTATTTACATGGAGAGCTGTCTCAACTATCCAACAAAATAGAAGAAATGGAGAAAATATCAAATAATAACATCTTAAGCCTGATGAGTTTATAATATATCACCAAACGATCACCTAAATATCGGGCGACAATATGGGCCCGATATTTAGGGGCCGTCCATAAATTACGTAAGGTATTTTCGGGTGGGTGGGGGTCAAGGATTTCTTACGATTTCTTACTCAGAGATAGGGGGTAATAGATCTCGTCTTACGTAATATTCTTATTTTTATTTTTTCATCTCATTGAGTGGTGGAGTTTTGAATTTGGCTTTAATTTGGCGGTTTCTATTAAGAACGCTCGTTGTACTAACGCCATCAAGTGTGACGTGATAAAATAATAACGCTAGCAGACACATTTTTTATCATGGGAGAAAGGCCGTGTAGTTGTTTCTATCTCTCTTTTTTTTATTTTTATTTGAATAAGTGCACCACTCCTATGGGTATATAACACTAAGTATACATAAACCGAAATACATGATACAAAGTAAACATAAAATTAGTATTCGGTTTTTAGTGAAAACTAAAATGTAAAACTAGAAATTAGAAATTATAGATAATCTTATCTTCCATATTTTTTGAACATAATTGTAAAAAGCATCAAACAGTGGCTTCTGAACAAGCTTATCGAGTGGACATGGCCACCTGAAAAAAAGCATAAAGATTTCTAATTTCAGAATAAGTCTTTCTTGATCGTAAATTGGACATAATAGATCATATGGTGGACGGTGTCTAGGTTTTCTGGAGAGCAAAAGCAGTATCTGTCCGGTTATACATGCTCAAATAAGTAGTTGAGCAGTAGCAAACGTTAAATTTCTAAGTGGTGATGAGAACCTGCATTCAACACTAGGAAAATAAAGTTTTGTTATTCTACCAGTTTTACTGCTCAGCTATTGTTGATTCCACTTTTGCATAGCGTTGTCACAAATATAATTTTTAAGGCTACTGCGTGAGAGAAGGATGTGAGTGTAGTCCAAGTCAGTGTTCTTTGCAGCTGATTTAGCCTCAAAGTCGGCTTTTTCATTTCCTAGTATGCCAGTATGGCCACAAACAAACATAAAAGTTATCTTATTTACAATATTTTTAATATGGTGCTGAATATATGTGATTTTATTGCTATTGCAATTGAGATTTAATAGAGCTTTTAGGACAAACTATGAATCACTGTAAATGTTGATAAAGTTTTGTTTGGTAGTAAAGTGGCCCACTGAACAGTTTGGTCGACAGCATCTTCTTCAGCTTGATATGTTGAGGTATCTATACTTTCTAACATATTTTGAGCAAAATATGTCAGTTTGGAGGAAGATACAGATTCTTGAGCCAACATGAAGGGTGCTTTTGACCCATCAGTGTTGATATTAATGTCTGCATGGTTATCCATGGGGGAAGCAGATGACACCAAATGTACAGTACCCGGGGGGTAACCTTGTTTACAGGGTGATGATCGGGTAATTGCAATTTGGTAGCATTTGAACAGCCGTAGATAGGACTAGAGACTGTTGTTGAGCCTTGACGTTTGTAGTTCTGATGTAGTAGTTCAGAACCGTTTCTATAATACATAGCGGCAAAGGAAGGAGCTCTGCTAGAATCAGAGAGGCATTAGTAGAAACAGTTCTGTAGCACTTTGAAATGTTGATGGTAAACTGTCTTTGGAGAGAGAGTAATTACTTGCTTCTGAATTTTTACTAGTTACATGACTCCAGCTAGAGGCCGCGTAAAGTAGCATTGGTTGTGTTGCCCCACTATATAGAGTTTTATAAGCTTTACGATTTAGTCCCTTGGTGCACCAAGCACATTTTAGCAGCATGTAGTTTATTTTCTTGGCCTTAGCCAAGATGCAACCAATATGGCAACGGAATGTGGTTTCTATTATCTCTTGTTTTATTTTGTATGACATTTCTGTTTACACGTGCACTAGCTGGTCGATTCGTCAATGTTTTTTGCGTCGTTTTGTGGAAATTAAAATTAATATAAAAATGAATATTATGACGTTGATTAATGATGATAATAATAATAAAGATTGTTAATAATTAAAAAATAAAGTTCTTAAAATAAATTGTTCATTCGAATTTATTAAATTTTTATATTTTTAAATTTGTTTACATAGTCTTTTATAAATAATAGTGCGAGTACATATTAATTAACTAATTAATAATTATATATTTTGGACCTAAAGTTTTTAGGGTTTCATTAAAAAAGTTTATTTTCTTGACATCAGAAGTGTAAGTATGAAGTTTTTTTTTTATATATCTTACAGTGTTACAGCATTCACGTTTAAACAACGTTGACATCAGAAGTGTAATACGTACGAATACATAATGCGTACGAATTTTTTAATCGTATTACTATATGAATAAAATTGTTTTCCACAAAATAAAATTTAAATAAAAATTTCACAAAATTAAAAAATAAAACTTGCAGAAAAGATGAAAGTGCACGCCATACATTCTTGCTGTACAATCTAGCAAAATTGTCTCTAAATACTTATTTTTTCATCTCAGTTTATCGGATATTTTAATACTGATGTTTTTACTTGCCATTTATAAGTTTTAAATAAGTTTCCTTGTCAACAATTAAACGTGTTTCCTCGTTATTTACTGTAAGCTTAACTTCAACCATGGTAGCCGCCATCTTTAATCTCTTTCATCCGATCCAAACGATCCTACCCTCCGCTCAGATTAGTTTGATCGCGATCCAGTTGATCCCAGATGGCGTTTGTATACGCAAATAGAGATTGATCGGATCGCAGCAGTTCTTTTGTATACACGATTTGAACGATCGAAGTGATTTTGGATCAGTTTGATTCCAAAAGTATATGCACCCCAATAGTGGACATTGCACAAACCGTTGAGTTTAAACGAGCAGCGGACCTACTAAAAAACATTTATTATTCAACGGCCATAAAAATTATATTTATATTAATGATGTCACCAAAGTTTAGCGAATTTTTCGCAGAAAGAATAACTTATCAGGAAACGCGTCCGCCGTTCGATGAGCCGCTCCGCGACAAAAACAAGCTTAAACAATGGCGTCTTCGAACGGTACGCACTCGGTAAGTATTCCTAAAAATTTTTTTTAATAGCATATTTTATATGGATTATTCCCAAAAATTATACGTGATTTGGAAATATTCGAGTCAAATTACTCTAGAATCGAATAATTTTATGGAAAAAAATTTTTCGAACAGCCGTACCCCCTAAACTGCACAAGTGCCCGGTTGTGAATGGCTCGTATTTGTAAAATCTAAGTGACTCGTACAACACGGAATTCATATAACACGGAACGTATCTACCATGTTATAGGGAGGTGTACTGTACTAATATACTATATTAATAATGTATTTTTTTTTTACATAATCGAATCGATTATCCGAACAACCCCAGTTTCCAATTGATTCGAATAAAAGACGTTCTACTCATTTTTAACAGGATCGGAGGACACCCACAGAATCGGCGGTTTTACGTCACGTTACGTGTTTCTGTAATTCGATCGTACCGCTGAAGATGATGTATATTTTATGAGATAATTTTTTTTTTTTTTTTTGTATTTAACAAGTGCTTATGATTATATACTCATGGGTCATGAAGGTGCCGGTCACCAACGCCGCATTACAATGCGGCGTGGCCCGGCAAACAGCGGTAGACTGGTATAACTTCTGCCTGGAAATTGCGGAGATTTTCGTCTCCAACGACCAAAATCTTCAGCTTGGCGGTAAAGGCCTGCACGTCGAGGTGACAATCGATCCAAATTTCTGACTTCGCCGATATACCGTCTATGTCTATATACATATGTTTTTCTTTTCAGATTGACGAAACTTTTACCAGGAGACGAAAATACAACCGCGGGCGCGTAACCAAAGGCACCCAAATAACTATATTTGGTGCCTGTTGTCGGGAAAGGAAAGATGTTATGTACTGGCATGTAAGTAGTAACGAAACATTATTTCCTGTTATTATTTACTTTTAGTGGAAGTTTTGTGTTATATTTTCTCGTATTCTTTCAGATGGAGAACAAAAGCAGGCATGTTCTTTGGAGCTACATGTCCAGATACACAGCTCTTGATTCCATAATCCTTTCCGACAGCGTGCCCCAATATCGCGGCTGTACGACGATGGGCTTCTCGGAACATAAGACCGTGAATCACAACCAGCGGGGCCCCGGGAGGTAAGGAGGATGATACTGTGCTATGTGTTAAGTGAAAGAAATGAATGAGTGTTATTGAAAAGGATACCGAAAAGTGACATTTTTTTTCCTCTTTGCAGATTCGTCAACAGCGAAGATTTCGAGGCCCACACTCAAAACATCGAGTGTAGACATCGCTGGCTGAAGAGGTCCATCAAGTCCCATCGCACGGACAGGAGCCTGCAGAGTTACACCTGCAGCTCCTGTCTGTGTACAGAACGCGGTTCCTGTCTAAGTTGCCAACACCAGCGGCAAAATTCCGGCAGTTTGTCGGGCATATCGCAGCCGTCTATCCGGGCCACGGTTGCTAGGGTTTCCAACTCCTGACGATCGGTGTGCCCGAGGACCAAGACCTGCCTCTTGACGAGCCCTATAGTGATATCCGCGTGCCCGACAGCGACGAAGAGGAATGGCAGGAAGATGACGACCGCCCAGTGAGTAGTGAAGCTTGTGTATAGTGCGTGTGACCGAAGGATACTTCTTTGCGGATTTGAAACTTGGATTATGATTTTTCAGACAACATCGGGAGCCACCAGCACCTTCGTCATCGACCCTCAGGACCTAGCCGAGGCGGGGACAAGCGACCTCACCCGGTCCTCCCTATAACATCAAGAAGAGGCTAGGCGTCGCCAGATAGCGAAAAGACGTCGCGGGAGACGCAAGAGGAGTCGCTTTTAAAGGTTAGTGTAGAATCTGTTTTCTTCGCCTTTTACATCGGCAGTTAGAATGTGTGGTTCTTTTCGGTTAGCAGCGCGCCAGTCAATTGACGTGATCGGATAATGTTACCCTAGGTTCCGAGATGGCGGCGGGGGAAATTTTTCCCCTACGTTGGAGACTGCGACGGGGAAAAAATTTTTCCCTCGATTCAAGATGGCCGCGTTTCCGGCCGCCATCTTGAATTTCTCTGCAGACTCCGCGGACGTTAACCGAAATATCCGAAAGAAGGAAAGAAAAAAAAAGAAAAAAGAAAAAGAAAAAAAAAGATTTTTTTACTCACTTTTCGATGGTGGTTGCCTACTTTATCCTACGTTTTTTCCCCTTTCCGATCCATTCTTTTTCCGGTTTTGCCAGCTTGGATACTTTCCTTTTCTCTTGGTGCGGCTCTTTTCTTCCCTGTTCTTTTCGATTCGGCTGCTCTTTTATTGGTCGATTGGCGTTTCCCTGTGTTCGATTTATTACTACTTGGCCATATAAACGACAGAATGCAACCCCAAGAAATGTGACCTAATTTACTTTTAAACGTTCCTTCAAAGGCAGAAGTCTTCGTTCCGCACTTACTACATCGCAAGAAACAGCTTTCTCTGTTACTCCGATGATATAATTTGCATTTACAATCGCACGGAATGCAAACGGACTCGGTCGGCTGTATGCCTACTTTTACAGCAAATTTTGGAAATTTCAATGCGTTATCGATACGGGGAGGCAAACGTAGCTCCAAAAAGTCGTCTTCCATTGACTTGTAGAAATCACGGGTGGTGCAACTCGACCGAAATTCGTCGTTGAAACTCAAATCGGCAAAACTACTCATTATCGAATAATAGGCAATAAACTAAACGCGGGGAGGTAGTGAGGAAAAAAAATGAAATATCGTAACCAGAAAAAAAACCACAGCAATTATTCCAATACGCAATTCGTCGCAACACTGCAGTAACCGATTCCAACTGGAAACTAGTCGATTTGCATAAAATTGCATTGAAATGAACAGATATCACGTCACAGATCGAGCATTTGCATATTCGTTCGTAACACCACTACGAATTTCCCGCCGATATTACTCTCGCACGACGTCACGACAAGGCTCCCTCTACCGTCGCAAATTTACACACGACCGTCACCGTTTCGAGGTTAGAGGATACTCGGCAACGTCGTACTCGGGGTTGAAACCGAACGGGGAAAAATTCTCAACGGCGTCGACGTCACGACTGTAGGGAAAAAAATTTTCCCCGCCGCAGTGGCCAAGATAGGGAAAAATTTCCCCCGCCGCCATCTCGGAACCTAAGGTAACATTAACCACGTGATCTAACTCACATGTATTGGGTTGATAATCGGTTCAGAAAGGTTTACCCAAATGGGTAAGCCGGAAATGGTTAGTGACTTTACAAGCGGTTACAGTCACTCGCGATACTCTTAGCAGAGCAAGGTCTATATAAGAAGGTCAGGACACGCGTACTGGAGCCGCCATTTTGGGACTTTTTGAGTCGCATGTTTAAAACAAACTTGTACGAGCAATCAGTTTTATACGACATTAATTAAACTAATTTATGAAATTGTAGTTAAATTGTGTCGTATAAAACTGACTGTTCGTACAAGTTTGTTTTAAACATCGCCGCAATCTCGCGTGACCCAATTTTGAGGGTAAATCTACCCGTTAATCATTAAATTACTTAGCCTTTCTGGCGAAAAATAAAAATGCATATTATTTTCTTTAAGTTATTTATTAACAATTATCGACGTTATTGAAATATTAATATAGTCATAAAAATGGTTGGTATTTGAAACCAACGAATAAATTATTGTTTTAAGTAATCTTTATAACGGAAACTAAAAATTGTACCGATATTTTAATTTTTTATTATATAATATAATTAATATTAATGATTAAAGACTTGTAAATAATATAATAAATTAACTTTGCATATGAAAGAACGATGACGCGGGCGACTCGGCGCAATTTCACATTTTATGATTTTTGTTTTTGTGTTTTTCTGCGGATTTGAGATATTTTAAATCGTTTACGTAGACTTATTTCGATAGAGGATTTTACGGGAGCGACGTTTAGTTTAAGTCGTTCCGATCGCTTACTTTACTGGATCGAGTCGATTACGCCTAAGTGGTATTAAAGGTGGCAACGTGGTCGCCCTCACTCGTTTACGTTGATTTCGTTTCGATGATTAATTGGTAAGGAGGGGGCGGGAACCCACACAAATTGTAGACCCCCCTGTGCGATGGAAAAAACAAATTTTTGATGTGTTACGTAGGTGTCACGTGACCGGAAATGACGTAGGTATAGCCCTCACCACCCGATCGGCCGATCTCGCGCGGCCCCATTTTGGGAGGGCTATATCTCGTGAAGGGTCGCCCGTAGGGGTGTGGTTCATTAGACATTATTTGATCGCACAGGGGTTTTACAATTTGGGGGGTTCCCGCCCCTTCAGACAACCCTTTACTTTTACCATTAGGTAAATTAAAGAAAATGGATACCATGTTTTGTAGCAGAAATAATGTGTTATATAATAAGATTAAACCAACTATGATTGGTTACAATCTGAAATCCCCTTGTAACAGGTTAAACCCTATTACAATAAACATATTTACTACTACTACTACTACTACTACTCTATTCATTTAGTTTTCGTTCAGTGTTGCAATTTGTGGGGCCCATGAAAGTGGTCCAATCTCTTCTTTTTAAGGGCAAAGACGAAGAGATTATTTTATTTTCTTTTTTATTTGGTGGTATTTTTTACTTCAGTATTTTTTCAATCAGTAAACAACCCCGAATAATACTCCCAATTTAAAAAAAAATATATGCTATTTATCAATATATATGTTCTCTATTCGGACAGAGCCACGACCGAATGTTTAGTTTTATAAAATCGCAATAGTCAGGGGAAAGAAATAAAATGTTAGTAGATACTGTATTATAAAAATAAATAGTAATGGATAAATTTAATTTTTTTGAATAAAACTATGAAAAATAAGGAACTGCTAAATAAGAATTATAAATAGAACACAATGCCGTTAAATATAAATATTATTCTATAAATTATATATATATAAATATAGATTATACATCCTGTAATTTATATAATAAAATGCCACTTCGATATAATAAAAATTGACCTTTTGCCTGCGAACTCCCGTGCCTTTCTTTTTCAATTCCTACTATTAGTTCACACTCTCCATATATATATATATATATATCTTGTTCAAATTTTCAATCGTTAATAAAATACTTTTTATTCATCCACTCAAGTTCAAATACATTTTTTTAAACTTGTAGGGGATGACACTTGATATTAATACAGTTTTTTTCAAATATTAATTCATTAATTAATTAAATTCAAACTGTGGCGCCCGTCAGCAATATGCTAATTCCGACCGATAGAGGGCGCGAGGAGAAAAAAGCGAACTTGAACTACTCATTCACTTTTCGGACCAACAACGACAGGAGAACAAGTGGTCGGCACAAGCAACTAAAATAAAATTTTTCTTTGTTGACCTAAGTAGGAATTGACTTTAAAAAAATTTTTTAATATTACTTGTTTCATAATTTTTTTCGCTTTTGTCCTCCTTTCTCATCATACATATTTATTAACCTTAATCTCTTACTCTCACGGGCTATTGCGACACAGAGTTTAGTTTAGTATTGTTTTTTTTATATATCTTACAGTGTTACAGCATTCACGTTTAAACAACGTTGACATCAGAAGTGTAAGTATTGTCTTAGATTTATATGAAAACGGATATAAAAATGTTATAACATATGCATTATACTATATCATACAAGTTATAACGAGATGATATATTTGATACTGTATTGGAAAAAGTAACAAAAATAATAGAATAACTATTTTAAAAAAATAGGTAAATAATGGTAAAGGATCTTGCTCATTTTTTAAAATAATATAAATGCCAATAACGAATAAAATTTTTATTAAGCTCGACCACACGGCAGATGTGAATCGTGACCCCCTCTATCTCTCCAGCCACTTGAGTTCCCTACTTCAAAATTTAATCGCATCAATGTCTCTTAAATACAAGTTATCGTGCCAAATTTTGTTCCTTATCTTTACCCCATCCTTAGATATTAAACGAAATAGAAGGCAAGACACACACCCACCCACAGAATTTTTTTCGTTTTTTTTTATTTTTTATTTTTTATTTTTTATTAGGTCCAGGGGCTCAAAATGTCTCTATACCAGTGGTTCCCAACCTTTTTTTAATCGCGACCCTTTTTAGTTTTTTAAAAATGTTCGCGACCCCCCTTTTCGCATTTGTCATATTTGATCAATAAAACAAAAAATAAAAGGTTGACAAAATATATTTTAGGACTTAACAATAGTGATGATATTTTAGTACGTATTTTGAAACGCGTGCCGGTAATTCTTGTGTCGTTTCTTAAACTCTATAACTTCGGACGAGACTTCCACTTCAGTGGCGTGCCGTCATTGGAGATTTGCCTTACTAGTGGAGATTTGCCTTACTAGTCGGGAAGGAGAGTTAAATTTCACGTAAATTTCGGCAGAATAACGTAAATAGTAAGAAATAGTCAGATTGTACTGTTATTTTTTGCGAAGAAGCGTAAGAGAGGTGTCAATACGTAATTCCGAGTCGATTTCGTAGCTGCGAGAACTTCGGACGAGACTTCCACTTCAGTGGCGTGCCGTCATTGGAGATTTGCCTTACTAGTGGAGATTTGCCTTACTAGTCGGGAAGGAGAGTTAAATTTCACGTAAATTTCGGCAGAATAACGTAAATAGTAAGAAATAGTCAGATTGTACTGTTATTTTTTGCGAAGAAGCGTAAGAGAGGTGTCAATACGTAATTCCGAGTCGATTTCGTAGCTGCGAGAACTTCGGACGAGACTTCCACTTCAGTGGCGTGCCGTCATTGGAAGCGGTGGAAGCGCCGCATCCACCTTCCAATGACCTTCCCTTGTATTTTCTAAGATATAAATTTTCATATTTTAATGTACTTTGAATTAATTAAAATTAATATCTTATTATAACTACGTTATGTATCTTATTAAAAAATTCGGGTGTACTATAGATTACCACCTATGGAATTTCAGGACTTTGATTATATATTTGCAAGGGCGTCGCCAGAGGGAGGGGGAGAGAGGCAGTTGCCCTCCCCTAGAAATTCGAAAAAGTTATTTAAATGCTAAGTTTTAATTAAAATAATTTTCTTAGGCTTCTTGTAAGTTAAAGAAAATGTTTTATTTGAGATATTTTTTTTCCGGTACATAGTAAATGATTAAAACTTTATGAATCGTTTCTATTTTACCTACATACAATTCATATCCTCTATCAATTTACATCATCTTGCCCCCTTACCCATTTGCTGGCGTCGTCCTTGTATATTTGAACTCAGGGGACCGAGACGAGTTCAACGGTACCCTATTTTTGGACCGGAGACGAAAAATAAAAAAGTTATCATACTTTTTAAGTTACCATACTTTTTTAATGCTCTCATGAAGACGGCACCATAGTTGCTAGTACTGCCATCTTGCGGTAAAGTCTGCAAACCATGACGTCGGACTACGGTCATCTCCAGGAGGGTTAAACACGCGATACGAGAGCGGAGAGAGCGACGCGACTTCCGATCATCGCGCGATCGCCATTTCGGTTAATGTTACTTATGGCAGCGAACATGGCGGCCGTTCCCATTGTTCGTGCTCCCGACTGACCTCCCGGAGGGGAGCCTCCAGCAGGCCGCCATGTGCTAAACGTCACTAGTTATTGATTCACGGTAGTTCTTGAACAAAGCAAAAAAAAAGGAAAAACGTTACTAAAGGCAATTTTAACGGCAAGCGACGCGACTCCCGATCGCGATAGCGAGGCCGACTTAGCGGAGAGATCGACGCGACTCCCTATCATCGCGCGATCGCTGGAAAAAAGTATAATAACTTTTTTATTTTTCGTCTCCGGTCCAAAAGTAGGGTATCGTTGAACTCGTCTCGGTCCCCTCAGTTCAGAAATATACTCAAAGTCCCAAAATTCCATAGGTGGTAATCTATAGTATCCCCAAAAATTCTATACTACATGTGAAAAAAACGATAAGATTGCTATTGTATATTCGAATGTCAGTGGCGAAATGGAAGCGCTTCCGCGACAGCTTCCACGGCGATAATAACTGAATGGAGTAAAGCAGCCAGAGAGCATTGGAGCATGCGCTTTACAGAGCACCAACCTCAGCCGGTGGAAACTACACACTTGTAACGCTTCCAACGATTCCATCCCTTAGCCAATGGCAGGGAGCTATCTGACTAAGTGAATTGTTTAAGATTTAAAAAGTAAAGAGTATTCAATGTTATTTTTATGTACGTTTTTTTGCAAAGTTATATTTAATTACAGTATAATTAAAAGAAAATTATAATTATATTGACAGATTTTCAGACAAAATCTTTAGAATTTTTATCACTTTTAGATGTTTTTCATAATATTAAAATTATTAACAATTTTTCCGAGCGTGTTTTAATTCTTTAAATTAAGTAAATTTTATGGGAAATTTTTTGATTTATCTAAATTACGTATTGAATCGCAATATTTACATTCGTGTCCGGACTATATTGACGAGTGACTCTTAGACATAAAACAGATTATAATTAATGTCGATCCGAACAAAGACGTACTAAAAGAATTATACGATTTAATATCATTAATTTTTACGGTACCATCTACCGGTGGGTCTCTTGAGCGCAGTTGTTCGACCATGGAGCGAATTCATACATTGGTGAGGAACACTCGGTCGGAGGAAAAATTGTTGTCGCTAGCGTTGCTTTCGATATAAAAAGTGCTTTTAAATACATTGATGGAGTCGACGACCAGCAACTTTTATGATAAAGTAATTAACGACTTTGCGGAAAAAATCGCCGGATAGAGTTAGTTTATAAAAAATTTTAAAAAGTTTTTCTATCATTGTTTGTATCATATCCATTTGTATTATGTATGTATTATTTGTATTTTAGAACTAAAATACATAAATTGTTTATTTTTGTCATTTCCAGTATTTGTTTAAAACTTTTATGGAAATGTGAGGTTCCGGACAGGCGACCAGAAGACGCGAAAAAACGGTTAATTTAGAGAAAAATTTATTAGTTTAAAAAAACATAGGTAAAAGTCGTTTGTAGTCGGACACCCATTGTTTATATCAAACTGCCAGACAGAAACCATAAATCGCGGAAGGTAGTCGTCCTATGATCGGTGGAAGATCGAATTCATCTTCGATTTTGACTTTTCTCACTCTCCAGGTAAGAGTCTCGTTACGTTTAGTAACCAGGGGCCGACCACTCGGGAAGCGTGATTGAGGGAGAACGACCAATCAAAATGGATGAAAGAAAGAACGGAGATTGATATAATTTCCGACAATCGAGGACACCTGGCACTCGGTTTACGTTCCGAATAACCAAAATGCTGTGTGTCAATGCGCAAAAAAAAAAAAAATTTCTCGTTTATTGTGCCAACCTCTAACCCGTGCCACTTCGAACTTAGACCGTGTCCCCGACTCCAACGGACGAAATCTCCCCGTGCCTTACAGACTCGTCAACATCACTGTCCCGGGGCCACCTTCGATGGACTATCGAAGAACCACATCGACGCCCAGAACGTCCGAACGGCCGATTGTCCTAAAGCAAACTATTTTGTACATAGTGTATGTTTATTTTATGTTAAAATAAACGGTTTTTATCAAATACTTGTCGTCTTTGTCTCTAGCCACCACCCATGTACGAACGGACCCTAGACCATTACTCACGCGCAATTAACCGATTGCCCCTGGAAGTCGGTTTCTTACAGAAACACAGCTTCCCTATCATCAAATGTCATGGCACACCACTGTTCCACTTTCGTTGGCTGAAGAGAGGGCCTATGCAGCCCGAAACTTACACAAATACAGGTGTATGTCTCTACTAAAATAAATTTAAGATGAACATAGCCAAGTGTCCGTGTATCTGAACCTTATAGAGTTTAAGAAACAACAAAAATAGTGATGATATTTTTTATTAAGTATTAATTATTAATGTGATGATTGAGCTTGCATCTGCTTAACTTCAGACTATACAGCTAGTGGAAGAAACGATGAAACTAGATTGAGGCGCCTTTAGCGGCGACGCCGAGTAACAGAATCGGGGCTACAAAGCAGCACTAAAAGTAAGACGCGCGAAATAGCCTTGTTAATGGAGGTCTCAACTATACCCGGCTAGTTTGCTACAGTCGAATTTCACCAGGCATAAGGAGAGGTGCGGGCGCCGGCTGCCCACTGATTACGTCGCATATCTCGCGTGCTGCCAAGCATAAATAATTTATTAACATTAAGGCGACCCACCGGTTGGGAACCGTTGTCCTATACTATTGATATAATTGAGATATTATACTTGAAATTAAATACATAGCAAAGAAATGAAATTTCAGATACTTTATTTAGTTAATATATGCCATTTATTGATATATTGCCATTATTTAATAAATGTTACCGTATTTCCGCTCAAGTAAAGACATGCTCTTCTTATGCAAGGGCCAAAATTGGGACTATATTCCGAAAAGTATTTAAAAAATTTACTACTTTAAACTTTTATACAGCATTGTTTATTTTGGCATTTTATTTTTAATAATACTTATCACACAGATGTGACTGAATAGGTATTGTGTCAGTACAGTACTTGTACAGTACATTGATACAGAAGCCCTGTGCTCTTATAAACCAAAAGAAAAACATATCTCACACAATGTATGCTCTTATAAACAAAGCAAGACTTCTGTGCTTGGAAAACGAGCGATTTTCACATGTAAGAGCATGCTACTTGCATGAAAATACAGTAACATATATTGACTAAAACAGAAGAAAAAAATCCAGCAACGAGTTGCTTAACTTCCCCGGCAACATTTATAAAATTGCGTGTGTGGCGCCATCTGTTATGATATTTTATTTTAATTTTGTTTTTATATTTTTAATTATTATAAAATGACAAAAAGCTTAATTTTCAGACTAGAAATGAGTTTTATAAAATATTGTAAATGCTAATAACGATCAAAATCTTGATCGAGTCCGACTCCAATCGAGATATGACACACAATCCCTTCTATCTCTCCACCCCACCGAACTTTAACCACCAAAATTTAACAGCATTAATCCCTCTAATACACAAACCTCTATGCAAACTTTCAGAAATTTTTAACGGAAGGCACAGGAGTTATTAAGCTTCAAAATGGGTAAATAAAATCGTGCCCCCACACACGTTCACACTAATATCCATATATACAGAACCTACCCGAATTTCTTTGCATTTCTCGAAGTTTCAAGATGCTCCGAGTCCAAAATATTTTCACCGATCGCCACACCTTCCCTCTCTGTTATATATAACAAAGATGGGAAAGCAAAAATAATGATAATTTGTATTGAAATGTGAATAATTGCAATTTTTGACGACAGATGGAGTATCAGTCTTCTTATTTAATCGTCAAACATGAAAGTTCTTACGGAAAATACATATTAAATGCAGTCTAACTTTCGCTAAAATAAATAGGTTTGTATTATTTTTCGTAAAATTCGTGATGTAATATTGTAAGAATATTAGCTCATGATCATCATTGCAATTATAAAAGTTAGAATTTAAAAAAAACATATAAATATTTAATTTACATTCATATGAAACGTTAATTACAACGTAATTGTAATCTTGAAATACGTGCAGTGAACCTGTGTAAACCGGACTCGTACGATATTTTTTTCTGGTTTAGCAGGGTTTAATGTGTTGATTTTTTAGTTGTGTAATTTTTTTAGTAACAGTTAACCCTCATTAATAAGAATGTTATCGCCTTTAGTAATCATGATCAATAGGAGGGAGGGAAAATCAAGGCTGGGGCCTAGGTCTGTACAGGGACCTGGACCGGAATTTGTATAATAAAATTTTAATTATAAAGTTTAGGATATTTATTTATATAATTCTTATGTAAAATATAATACTTAACCTAAGGTTAAAAAATCATTAAAAAATAACCATAAAAAAAGTATATAACATATAAATAATAACAATAATACAATCATTAATTATTTATTGTGACATCGGTTTGCAATTTTCAATCATATTTTTCATTTATTTAATTTAAAATATATGCTCTCCACCTCAAATTAATAGTGGCTTGCCCCTGTAAATCATACTTTTCCTTTAAGAATAAAGTCAGTACCAGCAGGCATATCAGTCAAAGATTATTAGAGTTTGCACTGTTTTAAGTATTTTTCATGTAAAAATGTAGTGCGAATAATAAATTTATAGTGATTTTAGTATTATTTTATACATCAAATTTAAAAATCATGTAGCGTTAGCTGAGAGAAAAGTTTTGAACAATATTTTAGAAATTATAAGTCAAGAGGGAGGAAAGATACAGAGTATGATGAGTCATATTTCGAACAGGGTCAGACTTTAACATGTTACCCACCCCCACTTCCAATAATAAGGGATTTTCCTATTATAATAAGTAACATAAAAATTATTTTTTAATAAAATCTCGCAACAGATGGAGCTACACGCAATCACCTTAACCAAGATCTGTATAAGAAGGTCAGGATACGCGTGACCTACTTCTTGAGCCGCCAGTCTGGGGTATTTTGAGTCGCATGTTTTAAGCAGACTTGTACGAGCAGTCAG